>NW_025388660.1:0-9999 GCF_016433145.1 Gracilinanus agilis | reverse complement strand
ATATATATATATATATATATATATATATATATATATATATATATATACATATATATATAAATTTATGTAAAAATAACAACAAACAAGGATGCCAAAATAATCTAAGCAGTTCCTAGACCAGAACTCACATGAAAAATGTAGTCTCCATTTAAAAAAAACATTTATTGAGATTTTACTTTGTCAGACTCTCTGCTAAGTTTTGAGGATACACATATAATCAAGAAAGTTATTTTATGACATTCTAGTAGGTTAAAACAATACATATAGTGGAGCAAAATTTTGGAAGAGCAGATGATCAGTTGAGGGTAAGTAAGGCTTTACAAATCAGATCTCATTTGATGCTCATTCTAGTTCTGTCTAGGCAAGACTGACTTATACCAAAAAAAAGTCTGAATCAGCATTGCTAAAGAAATCACTTTTTTGGATATCACAGATAATACTGGTTAAGATATAAGGCATAAATCACTTTTCATCTTGGGCAACCCCCTGCAAAGTTTTGATCTATATGGGTATTGAAGGTTACTAAAAAAAAATAAAATTACTAAACTTATTCTACAATTGCAAATACACTAGCTCTGTGTATACAAAAAGAGCAGCTAGGTTGCACAGTGGATAGAATTCCAGGCTTAGAATCAGAAAGTTCGACTTTCATGATTCAAATCTTTCTTCAGACACATACTAGCTGTGTGAACCAGAGTAAGTCACTTCACCCTGTTTGCCTTAGTTTCTTCATCTTTAAAATTAGGTAGAGAAGGGGAAAAAAAGATGACTACAGTATCTTGGCCATGAAAACCCCAAATGGGGGTATGAAGAGTTGAATAGGACTGAAAATGACTGTATAGCAACACAGAATAATTGAATGTGACCAAAAAACTGTAAATATTAACTCAGGAGAAATCCAGAATTTCGATTCTGGGTTACTGGGGAATTTTGTAATAAGAGTTCAGTGTTGTCTTTATAACTGCCTTTGATTTAGATAGTGTGGAAACAGAAATCTAGAGAGCTGTAGCGACTTCCCTGATGACCAATAACAGTTAAGCATCCGAACTAAGAATCCAACCCAAGTTTATGATGTGAGGTACCGTAGTCTGTATCCTGCTATGGACTGGATAAAGTGGGTTGACCAATTGGGACATTTCCCTTTCTGATTCTACCAGATGTCTATAGACCCAGGGCCAAGCTGTTTAGGTAGCACAGATGTCTCATGATTTCTGGAATGGGCTCAGAGGAATGGGTAATGCACGATTGTTACTTTCACAATTTCTCATTTGTTTCCTTCATTCTGTGACCATTTCGTGTAATGTGGCCAACTCGTTTAGATAATTTCATTGTGAGCAAGGCCAAAACCATAAAACAGTCATGCACATTAAAGAGTTTAGTGTTTTTTTTTTCAGAGTTTAGTTTTGAGAGGAGCAAAATGCAGATATTTGCCCTGGAAATTTGCACAAAAAAAAGACATGATCTGTATTCTCTGAGATGACTAGACAACCTTTAGTATATGCCTTCACAAGGTAGTATTGTCCAGTGTAAGATCTCTAAGCTTATAATTGGTAAACCTGGTTTTACAGGATTGGAGACTTAGAATTTACTGGAATGGTCATTAAGTTCAAATCATACGCAAAAATGAACTTCCACAAGAAATACCCAACAAATGATCATCTGGTCTATTCTGGATACCAGAGGATATTTCTGAGGGATTTTACAGTGGGAAGAACACTATTGCCAAGGTCAAAAGATTTGCATTCAAATCCAGTCTCTGATACCTTGTATTTCTGTGACCTTGGTAAATTCCTTCATCTCTTTGCCTCAGTTTCCTCATGTGTAAAGTGATAGGGGTGGAATAGATGGCCTGTTAGATTCCATTTTCCTCTTAAGCTATGATTTTAACATTCAGGAATGATCCTTCCTTCTCCAGCCATCCTAATATCCTAATTCTTCTCCCCATGTCCATCACTAGCCACTTCTTTAGTCAATGTCCAAACAGATCTTAAAATCCCCCTCTTCTGATGAACATACTATCAGACATAGGGTTCTGGAGCCAGCTTATAAGCTTGAAGAGCCAATTGTTAAATTTTCAGTGTGAGAACTTAACTTTAGTAATTAGCGGACTACAAATCAGTTTGACTTACTGTTTTATTGATTGTGTAGACTTAAGTGATGAAGAAAAGTTTAGTAATTCAGAATAAACTAAATCTGTGTTGTGCATACACTTTATTTTTTCAGAGTCAGTAGTGGGCAAGGGTGAAATATGAACAGATGTCCATTCTACCTCACAACTTTCTTAATCAAAGTTTCAATATACTGTGGGTCAGCATAAAAATTAAATGAGAATTTTTCAGTTTTATTTCATAGAAACACAGAAGAAAAACAACTGCTTAATCACATGGGTCGATAGGGATATGATTGGGAATGTGGACTCTAAGTGATCACCCTAATGCAAATATTAATAATATGGAAATAGATCTTGATCAATGACACATGTAAAACCCAGTGGAACTGTGCGTTGGCTACAGGAGGGTGGTGGGAGGAGGGGTCAGAAAGAACATGAATCATAGAACCATGGGAAAATATTCTAAATTAATTAATTAATTAAACATTTCAATCCCCCAAAAAAGTTTTACTTCAGAAACTGCAGATGATAAGTGAAAACCAGAAGGCAACAACAACAACAAAATGTTTACAAAATATGGCCTCTGATCAAATATTTACCCCAAATTTTATAACAAGGTGCTGTTAACACTGCATGACATTAAAAAGAAAAATAAAGCCTTTTTCTCTGGCATGAAGGAAGAACCAAAAAAAAAAAAAACCAACGCATGTGGATTTTCCAGATTATTGAGCCATTGAGCCCCTAATCCCTAGAATGGTAGAAGGGAAATCTGTAGTTGTATGTGCCAAGCACTGTCTAAGGGGTTTATTTTATTCTCATTTGATCATCATAATAACTTTATGAATTAGATGCCGTTATTAACTCTAATTTACAGCTGAGAAAAGTGAGGCTAACGGAAGTTAATTGACTTGCACAGATTCACAGAACTTGTGTCTGGTGCAGAATTTAACTTAGGATCTTTCTGACTCCAGGCTCAGCACTCTTCTTTATCATACAGTCCTGTCTGACTACATGAACCCTTTTGGAGATTTCTTAGCAAAGATACTGGAGGAGAATGCTATTTCCTTCTCGAGCTCATTTTACAGATGAGAAAACTGAGGGAAACAGGATTAAGTGACTTGCCCAGGGTCACACTGCTATTAAGTGTGTCTGAGGCCAGATTTGAACTCAGGAAGATGACTCTTCCTGACTCGAAGTCTAACACTTTTATCCACTGGTATTGCCTAGCTGCTTAAAATTTAGCCCTAATGTCTGAAATCGAGTCAGTGCTACAGTCTAAGGTCATAAAGCCAAGATCAGGGAATGGAGCTATAGATAACTCTGGGCTGCCACATTTCCCTTGTAGGAGAGGATATCCTTGACTGGAAGGGGTGTCATGAGTTAAGATATGCATCTGGCCCCTTTTGCTGCATTACTGTATTTAGAAAGCTGTAGGTGTTGCTCCTATTTGGAGACACCCTCATCTCTTACTAACTTCTGTACAGGCTCTATTAAAAGTAGAGACAAATGTGACATTATCTACAGAAAGAAAATCTGATTAATTCCATACTATTCTGGATTAGAACTTCTAATTAGATTCAGGGTAGGTGATAACATTGCCTGGTAGAGGTAGGCTTGGACTGGGGGTGGGGTTGGATTTGCCATCCTGCTGGCTTCTGTTTTTCAGGCTCTCTTTTATGTTAGGGAAAGTTTATAATTCTAGCTGTCTATTTATGGGATTCTACTTGGTTAACGTTCCTTACAAAGTGAGGTAAGGAGCTAAGCATGCTGGAAAGAGCACAGAATTTACAACAAGGAGATGTGATTTGAAACCTGCCACTTTCTGCCTTGTGGGACTTTGGAAAAGTCAGATGATCTTTTCTTAGCCTGAGATTCCTTATTTCCATCAATCAATTAACAATTTAGTGCCTCCTCTTTGTCACTGGAGATAGAAACACAATGAATGGAGCAAACCCTATTTAAAAGGAGTTTCCATATTTTAATGAAATGATTGGATTCGATGGCCCTTCATTGGACCCTTTCCCTCCAAGCTCATTAGTCATGATTTTATCTTTGAAGTTTTGACAAGAATTCAACACATACTTTACTCTTTCTGTAGAAAATTAGAGGGTAGAAAATTTGGGGATGTTCCTCTTATCGAATACACAACTCAATATATTCAAATGCTGATTTTCCCTTCAATTTTGACTAATGCACCCTATCTATACTTGCTCTTCTTCTTTCAAAAACTATCTAATAAATCTTTTAGAGGGAGGCAATCCTCTTTAACCAACAGAGGACTTTTATATTGTTTTGTGTTATTAGAATGTTGTACCCTAAAGACCCCATCTCCCAGAATTCTTTTTCCCATCCCCAAATTCCTTTTTCTTTTGTTCCTACATTGCATCCTCACGGTTTACAAATAAGTTGTGTGTAACACCACCAACTTTCTCTCTTCTCCCGCATTCCTGGCTGGGAAAACTGGCTTTACTCAGGCTTTTACTTTTTGTCTTTTTATTCCTTTTACTTCAAGTGATTATTAATAAATCTTATTATAAAATATAATACTTTGAGTTATTGTATATTAATTTTTAAGCTTGCAGTTTGGGCATTTTATGGCTCCTGATATAGAGCACAGGGTACGCCTTACTATTTCTACATGGTCTTACTCTCATATCTTTTCTTGAGATTGTACTTTACTGTGATTTCTGTTCCAAGTCATGTTTCTGTAGTGCCTTTCTACCATCTCATGTCCACCAGGGGACTGAATTTTCCTTTTGGTCACTTCCAGTGTCAATTCTTCAAAGACACTGCTGTTCCATTTCTTATAACAATTCATGAAACTCCTCTTACCACAAAGGATATTTATTTTCCATATCTATAATAAAAAAACAAATGGTCAATTCAAAGAAAACATCTGCCACCTCAAGTGTATAGTATTGCATTCCCAAGAAACATATGTGATAGAGAATCATAGGGATGCCAGGGAATTATTGGATCTATAAGTATATGAAACATTATTTTGGTCTTTCTCACAAGCAAAATAAACAATATGAGTGATGGATTTCATGCTGATGGTTTTATGTTATGAATGTTTCATTTGTAACGAATGTAAAAAAAGTATTTTAAATGATACTTTTGAAAGAAATACCTAAATATTCTAGCTTCATGTTCATTCTGAATACCCAGAAATGTCAGCAAAATAAAAAAAAAAGATGCCTTGGTACTTACTACAAAAGAATCCTGGATTTACACCTTTATTGATAGAGTGAAAAAATATTGGATCAGGATTTAGATGACCAAGGTTCAAAGATCCATGCTTTATTAAATAAACATATGGCCTTGTGACACCATTTGAGCATCAGTTTCTTCATCTATAAAGTGATGTGGTAGTGAACTAATTTCCAAGTTAGCATCCAGCTCCTAATCTCTGACCCTATGTCTAATTATGTACTTGTGAAAATGGATTACCTTCATTTAGTTGCAATGAAATCTAAACACTCATGAAGTTAGCTTGGAACAAGATCTACAATTCAAATTTCTACCAGACAGTTTCTGAAAGATCTGTACTATTACCATCCACTGGATTAAATCACAGTGAAATAGCTAAGCAAACATACCTTATGTAGACTAAATTGACATATCCTGCAAATATCTATTCTATTATTTCCCCAATAGGTGGTGTTGAGATTAACAATATTCAAATTCATTTTTAGGAACAACTTAGGTGCTACATTCTTCTACCCCAATCCTTTCCTGATGCCCACAGGTATTAGTGATGTTTACTTCTTGAAAAGGGAGCACACTTTATGTTGAATTATCTGTTAAAATGTTGGATCCTCTCAACAAAAGTAAGTTTTTTGAGTACAGATTCTATTTCTTCTTTGTTTCTGTATAAACAGCACTTCATGCTTTGCTCACAATAGGTAAATAACGAATGCTTTGTGCACTGAGTTCAAGTGAATTTTTAATGAATAGCAGCTTTTAAAAAAAGGATGATCGTTTTTTAGAACAAACACTCTTCACTTGGGGTCCACAAACCCCAAAGGTGTCCATAGAGAGGTTTCAGGGTGTCTGTGAATTCATTTTTGTAATATTCCAATGGCTATATTTCAGTGATATTATTTTTGTTATAATCTTCTATGTTTTTATTTTATGCATCCACAAAAATAATAAAAACAATATTATTATGGCTTGTATGTGGAGAACACATGTTACCCTGTGATAGAGGAGGCTTAAGACTTGTTTCCTAGAGTCTGTGAGCTCTGTTGACCATAACGGACATTGTATGTCTTGTCTTCAGAAATATATCTAAAGCTGAAGGGGTCTTTGGGAGTCATCAAGATCGGTTCTCTTATTTTACTGATGAGGAAACTGATTTCCAGAAGAGTTTAGAACAAATATCTGAGTCAGAATTCAAACACTGTTCTTTCTGATGAAAAAAGCTATCCACCACCAAGGAAGGAACCGATGGAGTCTGAATGCATATTAATGCAGACTATTTTTTCACTTTATTTCCTTAATGAATTTTTCTCTAGTATAAACAATATCTGGTTACTTTTGCAACATGATGAATATAAAATGTGTATTCTATTATAGCACATATATAACCTATATCATATGACCTGTTAACTTGGGGTGTGGGAAGGGATAGGAGAGAAGGAGATAATAGATCACAATATGTCAGAAAAAGATTATTAAAATATCTACAGGTAATCTGGAAAACATTAAAAGTATAGAAAAAACCAATTCTTATTCCAAATCCAGTGCTGTAACCACTGCTTCTTAAGAAAGAGGTGCTTCAGGTTTGGGGGTCTTTCTATTCTGTAATGAAAAGATTGGTGCAGCTAAATAATCTCTCAATGAAAATTCTCAATTCTTACCTAATCATTTTTATATAATGCCAATAAAACCCAGTTAGTTGAGTGAGAAAATGGAGGAGAGGGCCATAGGCAGTACCTGTCACAGTAATAAGTGGATAGAGCCAAGAATCCTTTCTTAGCAATGCTGAAATTCAAAACATCAGGCATTGAGTTGCAGAGGAAATCAGCAGCCATCGACTTCACTCAGGCAAACCAGATGCCAAGTGTCCCTGGGTGAACAGCTGGAGGAATTCCTGTAGAGAATAATGAAGCCCTCCATGGTAAGTTCCCCCAGCAGTTAGGGCACACCAGTGAGAGCCAGGAGCAGCTGGCAAAAATGACTGAAGAGCTCAGAGCTCACCATTGACATGAAACAGGTGTGCAAGCTGGATTGCACTTGAGCCTGGCTGTCATCTCAGCAAAGTGCATGGTCCCAAAGGAATCCAGGAGAACCTATGGCAGGAACCAGCTCCCTGGGTGGATTGGAACACAGAATTCCAATGCCATTGCTTTGGAGACAGCCTGAATGATGTGGGAGACTTAAAATAACACGGTCAGACCAGGGTGGTGAGAAAGAATTTGATTCCTAATGTTTATAAATTAATTCTTCTGTACAGTGTCTGCTAAAAGACTAACTAAATCATTTCCCAGTGGGAAAGATCATATTGCATTTTGATTGGGGTGGGGGGAAGCGAAGGGATTTGTTTTCATGCATCAGGGGTCTCCCAAGGAAGATTGGATTGTCTGCAGAGAAAGGCAATGGCTCGTTTTCTCTAGGAGGCTGGAGAGAAATTGAATCTTTTTTGCCAGAGGGGAATTTTTAAAAGAGATCTTTAGTGTTCAAGGGCTAAGACACAATGTGTACAAGTCAACTTACAGATTCAAATTTAGAAATAGCTTTGACTGCTCCTCTAACGCGCAGGAAGTTCTAAAGTACAATTTAACTCACTTAGTAGAGAAATCATGTCCACATCACCAAACTGCTTCCCAAAGCAGCCCTAAATGGTGGCATTCTTGCTGACAGTCTCACAATCCAGGCTAATAATGAATAGGTAGGAAGTCCAAGCTGTCCACCTACTGCAAAGAGCAGGACAGAATTAGGGTACCCACACACGCTGGGATGAGAAAACATGACTGCATTGACTTGTCCCTTTGGAAGAAAAATATGGCCAGTTTTAAGAGGTCAGTCCTTGGTAAAATGTGGTACTTACAGGAAGCAAAAAAAATGATTGTGGTTAAAATAAGAGAAATAATAATTTACTTGTACATATCACTAAAAGATTTGAATAGCATTCTACATAAATTTTCTCCTTTGGTCTAGATAGTAAGTAACAAAAGGCCCTCAAAGTATTAATGTCTAAAATTAGAGGGTTTTGGTTCATATTCTGCCTTTAATAATTACTAGCTATGCGACCTCATCACTTAATGCTGCTGGTTCTCTTTCATCCTTGTAAAATGAGATGGATAAACTAAATGCCTTGGACGATCACTTTCAGCTATAGATCTCTGATTGTTTAGGGTTGTTTTATCACACAGAAATTGAGATCAACATTACCCTCTTTATTTTTTTTAAACTCTTATCTTCCATCTTAGAATTGATAATAAATATCAGTGCCAAGGTAGAAGAGAGGTAAGGGCTAGGCAGAGATTAAGTGACTTGTCCAGGGTCACCCAACTAGGAAGTGTTTGAGGTTGGATTTGAACCTAGGACCTTTCATCTCCAGGCCTGGCTCTCTAACCACTGAGTCACCTAGCTGCCCCACACCCCTCACTTTACTCTTAGGAAATTGAGACTTGGGGAGGTAAAGAGATTCTCTCAGGGGCAGATCTGGATACAGAGAACTAGACCTGAGGAGGAGAGATCCTGGGATCAAAACTGGCCTCTGACACTTCCTAGCTGTGTGACCCTGAGCAAGTCGCTTAACTCCTCTTACCTAGTCCTTATCAGCTTACTACCTTAGAACTAGTACACAATATTGATCCTAAGGCAGAAGGTAAGAATTAGCTGAATAGATGATCACAACTCATGATAAACTCCAATGAGCAGGACTTTAAAGACAGAGAGTTGCACCAGACTGGAAGAGCAGATCCTCCTTGACTTTCTGAGAAAGGAGAAAGGGGAGATTCTCTTGAGGGAAGTGAGAAAAAAAGGAAAGGAGTAGGAAAGAGATCATCAAACCACTGAAAGACAGTATATGAGGAAGAAAGGGTAGGGAGGGTTATGTACATGAGGATAGACCTCTAACATCAGAATGGAGCCTGTCAGGGCCACATCAGGGGAATCTTCTGTGGATCACCATAACACTAAAATGAAAGCCAGAGATGAAGGCAGAAGATGAGATCCAACATAAGCTATTATATATGGATTGGTATTGGGGACAATCCTGGGATCTATCCTACTGAAGTGGTATCAAAATATATAAGTGAAGGATGACCAAAAGCAGAGAATGTTTAAAAATGGAAAGTATAAGAACCAGAGATCACAGTCTTCATTTGATAAAGAGAAGAGGAACAGAGAAGTGAGAAAAGTTCAATTCAATGTCGGATTTTTAATATTGGTGATATTTCTTTCTCCATGTACCTTTTCTTGTCCTTCAGTAAAAATGGAAAGGAGAAAGGAGGGAGGAAATGAGGTTATTAATGAAGTACTCTATGTGATTAACAGTAATAACAATGAAAATATATGGAAGAACTCAACTATAAAATGGAAAAGAGCAACAGAATGAGTTAGGAAGTAAAATCAAAAAGTATTTTGTTAATAAGAAGTGTGTAAGAAACATAAAGGTTTATATACAATTGAAATTAGGAGGAAGTGACATAAAATCTATTATGCTTCAAATATTTTTTAATATGCATGGGTAACAATCATGACCTCAAACAAAGCATCAGTAAGATATAATATAATATAATAGTAAATAATAAGATATAACAGTAAGATATAAGATAAATACATAATTGTAGAATTATGCACAATATAATTATACATGATATGTTATATATATACATATATATATATATATAAGCTATATATAAAAGCATGTCATATAT
>NW_025388659.1:0-3375 GCF_016433145.1 Gracilinanus agilis | reverse complement strand
GAAGAAGAAGAAGAAGAAGAAGAAGAAGAAGAAGAAGAAGAAGAAGAAGAAGAAGAAGAAGATAGCCCCTTGCTTTCAAGGACCTCACAATTTAATGGGAGAGAAAATAAGCAAACAAATATGTACAAACTATGTACAGAAAAAAAAAAGAAATCATTATACAAAAGTTTGTTAATTCTAATCTAGGTATAAGACACCCAAGATATTATGCCTAGGCTCAGGTACAATATATGTTTCCCTCTCCTCATTTGCTTTCTAGTTAGGTGAATAACAACAATAATAATGGCTAATATTTACATAATACTTTAAGATTTGCAAAGTGACATATATATATATATATGTAATTTCATTTGATCCTCACGAGAACACTTAAAGTAGCAGGTGTTATAATTATCCTCCTATTACAAATGAGGAAACTGGATCTGTTGGAGGTTAAGTGACTCGTTCAGGGTCATACATTTAGAATCTGAGGCAAGATTCAAATATATACAGAAAAGACATTAATGACAAGAAGGAGTAACACAGGCTAATTGTCCAATAAGGAATATAGACAATCTCTGTTGTAGGAGTTCAAAAAAGGAACTGAAATTAATCAGCAATGAATTATAAAAATCAGATATATAGAGATGATACTCAGGTCCTTCTTGCGTCTTGGTCCTCCAGAGTATTGAATCTGGTTCTCTGGAGGATGTGCCTGGTCAAGTTCAGGATTAAAGCAAGTTGGTGAGTGTCCTGCCACTTCTTTGTGTCCATTGACTGAATTTTTTTAAGGCTTTCTCAGGGAAACCGGTTCAGTGAAACCAGGATGAAATATGTCAGAAATGAAGGAGATCAAATACAAAAGAAAGCAAAAGAAGAGAAGCAGTCTTTAATCATGAGAGCCAGAGAGAATTGTGATACTAGCTTGGAACTGGAGGAGGGCAGGAGAAGCAAGGAAGTTAGTTCCTGTTTTCTCATTTTAAGTGTGCTGCTGGCAGGCTAAGAGAACTCACTGTGAAATTTGTCCAGAGCGATGCATATAAGAATGGTACAAGAAGTCTTTCTGGGAAAAAAGAATGCATAAATATATATGATTTGAAAATTAAATTTCCCTGCAGGAAAATACAACTGGATTTTAGATAGGTAGATAGATAGACATAGACATAGATAGATATAGATATATAGATATATTAATAGATATCATTTACATATATAAATAGGCATTTATATATTTATTCATATATAAATGTTTATTTATTATATATTTGTATGATATATTTATACATAAATGCATGACATTTCTAGAGAAAATGTTTTATATAAAATTTTATATATAAAAATTCATATATAAATACATATTTATATAAAAATATATAATGCAATTGTATCTTCCTATAAGGAAACTTGATTTTTGAATCTTCAACAACACTTAAATCTGGAATGTGTATAGGAATCAGAGCTGGGTTGTTTATGCTACTGGGATTCTTCATTTTACCAATGAGTTTCATTGCTTTTCAAAAGAGAATTCCCTTTAAATGATGTGATTAATAGAAATTGTATTCATAGAGGAGTATATGTATATATATATATGTATGTATATGTATGTATTTCAGAATATTTTTTCCAGAAATTCAGATAGCCCCAAAGTTGACCCAAAATCATAAATAAAAGAAAAATGAGCCATTCTTCACCAAAGTTACTCAACTGGGAAATCTAAAAAAGCAATCAAAACAACAATATTCTTGTCAGTTACTATATTGTGATTCTGTAGCCTTCTACCTCCTTTTCTTTTGACAGGAAGTTGATTTACTAAAATCAGAAGAAAAAAAACAGAGGTTATGAGGGCTTACTTTTTCAAGCCCAAAGAAAATGAGTAAAGATTGATTTTACTACAACCAGGATACATGGTTAGTTTGAGAGAAGCAAATTGTAGCACTTGGGGCACTTTCTTCTCATTTATAGGTCCCCCAAAATCACTAACCCAGTTTCAGAGCACTCCATGGGACCACATCCATTCAAAACAACAGCTTGCAAGCTCCCTCTGATGTGCTTCTTCTCTCTCTAGTAAGCCAAAGGTTCAAAGCAAAACCATTTAATGAAATAGCATAGCCAGAAAATTTGCAATGAAATATTCCCAGGAGTGTATTGGAATCAGCTTGTAAAGGCACACAGTTGTTTCAGATGTTTTTCAGTCACACCTGACACTTCATGACCCCATTTGGAGTTTTCTTGGCAAAGATACTGGAGTGATTTGTCATGTCTTTCTCCAGGTCATTTAAGAAATGAGGAACTGAGGGAAACAGGGTAAAGGGACTTGCCCAAGGTTACAAAACTAGTGCTTGAGAATGAATTTGAACTCAGGAATATGAGTCTTCCTGCCTCCAGTCCTGGAACTCTATCCACTGCACCACTTACCTACCCTTAAGAGCTCCTAAAACTAATTGTTAAGTTTTCAGCGTGAGCATTTATACCTCATTAGTAAATCAGTAAATTTCTACAAATCAGAACTTGATTTATTGATTTATTGATTGTTTATGGATAAAGTGTTAATAATGCTGATAAAATTTTAAACTGCATCATGAGTTTTCAAAGAGCTGGTTGTTAAACATTAACCACTATACTCCTGAATATTCTTCCCTCCATAAATCTAAAGCATTCTCTTCCAAAGACTGAAAGAAGGGGAGAGAGACAGAGACAGAAAGACAGAGAGAGAAAGAGACAGACAGACTGACAGTGAAGAAGAGGAGAGAGAGAGAGAGAGAGAGAATAAGCATACATAAAGGCTATATAAAAGGAGAACAGATGTAACTAGTACATATGTTTGAAAGTGAAAGAAACTGGAAGAAACAGAAGGTCCTGGGTTCTGTTCTAACCTCAGACACTTCCTAGCTGTGTGACCCTAGGCAAGTCATTTAGCTCCTATTGCCTAGCCCTTACCTCTCTTCTGGCTTAGGCAGAATTGATTCTAAGACAAATAAGGAAGGGTTAAAAAAAAAAGAGTGAAAGGAATTATACTAGAGTAAACTCAGATCTCCAGTGCTCCAGGACCATTGAATGATGTCTTGTTTTCTCTGGATTCAGTCTCTGTAGGTTACTTTGCTCTACTGAAGTTTGCAAGTCCCTGCTGGTCTCATGATGACATCTGGTCTAGTGGTATTACTATTCCCATAGCATCTCTGCTGGGTATGTTGCTCTGGAGGACTGAGTGGTGCTCTGATAGCTGGGTTTCTGCTTACTGTTGTTCTCTTCTGTGTTCATTTCTTCAGGGCTATTTCAGTCATCTTGGCTTCAGCCTGCTAAAGCAGAAGAATTAGAACCCCTCCCTGATGAAGTCAGGATAACATACCTTTAGTCATGGCTACCACATTCAACTAAGAAAAGTTATAGAGTCCCCCC
>NW_025388658.1:0-5931 GCF_016433145.1 Gracilinanus agilis | reverse complement strand
AAGAGACAGAGAGAGACAGAGACAGAGACAGAGACAGAGACAGAGACAGAGTCAGAGAGACAGGGAGGGAGTACAGTTCAATACAACTTTTCTGAGATGGTCTGACATTATGTGCAGTATTCCTCACCCATAGTTCCCCACCTCTAAAAAGAAGTGGGGATGTACCTTCTCCTATCTCTTCTTTGGGGCCAGTCTCAATCATTATAATTCTGTAGCATTCCTAATGATATTCTAATGACCTTTTAATGATACTCCTGAATGATGTTGTAATGAATAAATAATTACAGCTGCCTTTAATCGAGTCGTCTTGGACCTAAGCTTTGTGAAGCCTGGGCATTCATTATCTTATTTGAGCTTCAAGACAGCCCTGTGAAGTAGGTGCTGTGGCTCTCATCATCTCTGTTTTATAGGTGAAAAAACTGAGGCTCAGATGGACTGACTTACCCAGTATCACATAGTTATTCAGTATCAGAGGCTGGGTTTAAGCCAAGGTTTCCTCACTCCAATCTCAGCTTTCTTTCAGTAATGCCACTGACCCCTTGCAGAGCTGGGAGTTAAGAGTTTAAAAGGCCTTTAGAGGTCATCTAATCCGCTCTCATTTTACACAGGGGGAAACTGAGGCCCAAAGAAATTAAATGACCAGCCCAGGATCCAACAGCTGTGCAGTTTCAAAAGAGGGATTCCAGTGGGGGTCTCCATGATTTCGTCTAGCGTCCTATCCATTGACAAGGGCCCTTGCCTTGGAGAGTTCATGGGAACATTCAAGTTTTTGAGGAACAATAAAGCAAATTCTCCTGCCTAGGATCTGAGTCTCCTTCCTGTACCATACCCCGGTAGTTCTAACCAGGCATTCTTTGGAACCATTTTTGGGTCCTGGATCCCTTTCATTAGTCCAGGGGCACTTTCTCAGAATCATATTTCTAAGTCATATGTTTTTCTTCTGTGTTTCTGCTCCCACAGTTCTTTCTCTCAGTTTGGAGAGTGTTCTTTCTCATAAGTCCTTCAGGAGCACCCTGGATTATTGCATTGCTACTGGAAGGAAAGTCCATTATGTTGGATAGTTCCAGGATGTTTCACTTTCAGAATCATATTTTTAAATTCATAAGATAAATGGAAGGAAAGGCTAAATTTCCTGAGTAGTGAAAACAAAGATGTTATTTTTTATCCTCTGCAAGTTAACATGAAAATCAGTTCACGGACCCCAAATTCAGAACCTGCCCTAAACACGAGTGACCATGAAATCTGGTTATAATGGTGTTTCTCTGCCTGCCCCCTCACCTGTTACTTATTTACTTATTCAGCCAAGCATCTGTCTGAGTTCACTGAGGCCAATTTAATACTCCAGGTTAATACCCATTCTTGTAGCCCATCCAGATGGCTATGGATGTGGCCCTGGGAAGCCACTGGTGTCAGAGAATGAATGAAAGTTGGGATAGTTGAGAAGTGGCAAGGGGATGCTGTTGGAACAAACTTCAGCTGGTCTCCAGACATCTTTCAACAGACGGTCAGCCTGTGCCCATCGCAGGGCGTCTGGCTCTCTTGGCATCCAGACGCCTATTTTTTTGCCAGGAGGAAAACGATCGTCCGGCTGCTGGAAGGCAGCCTTAATCCCCACTTAGAAGAGTGCCACCTTCCTTTCCTGCATGTCAAACTAGGATAAGAGCACTTAGTAAGGGGACAGGAACTATCTCACAGCAGAGGTGACCATGACTAGGGAAGACCAGCTTTGGCAAAGGAGAGTAAAGCAGCACTTTGGAAAGGAGCCCAAATTTGGGGAGCCAAAGATTCCCTCTGCTAGGGAAACACCCATAAGACATTTCAGCTCAACTGGGTTACTTGGTGTTCCCTGACCTTGACATTGCATTTCCTGACTCTGTCTTTGTACAGACTGTCCTCCATTCCTCAGATTTCTATGGTCAAGAGAGTATAGCCTTAGAAGGGACCTCAAGAAGTAGTCTAATCCCACCCCCTCATTTTACAGAAGAGGAAACTGAGGCCCAGGAAAAATTATTCATAAAATCATAGAGATAGAGCTAGAAGGGACCTCAGAGACCACCTAATCCCACCCCTTCTTTAATAGGTCAGGAAACCAAGTCACATTGAAGGACTTGGAATCACAGGATTATTTATCTAGATCAGGAAGGGAACTTTGGAGGCCACCTAGTCTAACCCCCTCATTTTACAGATGAAGAAACTGAGGCCCAGTTGATTTTTCGCATCTTTCTTCTCCCCCAGCCCACCAGGAGTTAATACTCCATTCCTCTCATTACTTGTATTTGCCTTAGACTTATTTTGTATATTTACTTCATCTTGTAAATACAGTTCTCTTTTCCCACTCCCCAGAATGCAAGCTCCTTGAGGCAGGGGCTGTACTATTTTTGTCTTTGTATCTCCAGTGCTGTCTAGCATAGTTCTTAGGACAAAGTAGGTGTTTAGTGTCCAATATGGTTGAGATCTTGGGCAATCCCATGAGCCTCTATGGGCCTCGGCTTCCTAATCTGTGCAATGAGAACATTAGACTCGATGATGTCTTGTACATCCTTGCCAGCTCTTGCCAGCTCTAACATATTCTTGTTCTAAGGCAGAGTGTGGAGTGAGGCATGGCCATTCTCCAGCAAAGGGATTTTTAATCACTTTTTGAGAAATTTTAATTGGGTCTGTCAAAGGCAGAGTGATGGAAGAAGGGGAACACAATGCATACAATTGGATTCACCAAAGACAAGCCTGTCACAGTTGAGGAAGGATTAATGCCACAGAGAAGACGATGGGAACCCTGATGAGGTTGGAGGCCTGCTAGGGAGGAGTTGGAAGCATCATGATTGATGTGATGGAGAATCACACTT
The DNA here is from genome assembly GCF_016433145.1 of Gracilinanus agilis. Taxonomy (NCBI): domain Eukaryota; kingdom Metazoa; phylum Chordata; class Mammalia; order Didelphimorphia; family Didelphidae; genus Gracilinanus; species Gracilinanus agilis. Next base: position 3,088 of record NW_025388658.1, on the reverse strand, counting down.
AACAAAGGACTTGTTAGAAAGCTAGCCTAGCATTTGGGAGAGAAGATTTGAACGTAAAGGATCTGAGTTCAAATCCTACCTCTGCTACATACTATCAGTGTGATTTGGGGTAAGTCATCTTATGTCTTGGACCTCAGTTTCCTCATTTGTAATAATAGCTAGCATTTCTTTATATGTTTAAGATTGGAAAAGCACTTTGCCTATGTTATCTCATTTGAGACTCACAATAATCCTGGGGTGGGGGGTGCTATTAATTTTTTTAACTCTTACCTTGCATCTTAGAATCAATACTGTGTACTAGTTCCAAGGCAGAAGAGTGGTAAGGACTAGGCAATGGGGTTAATTACTTGCCCAAAGACACAAAGCTAGGAAGAGTTGGTGTTATTATTATCATCTCCATTTTATAGATGAGTAAACTGAGCTTGCAAGAGTTTAAGTTATTTGAACTGAGGTCACAAAGCTAAGAAGCATCTGAAGTAGGATTTGAACCCAGATCTTCCTGACTTCCACAGTCAAACCTGAATAGCACCTAGTGACCTCCATAAAATGAGGAGGATGGTCTTCAAGACCCATTCTATTTCCAAAGTTAGGATCCTTTGACCTTCTTGGGATGAAGGATGTTGGGCAAGTCTGAAGTTTTCCCATCTATAAAGTGAGGAGGTTGAACTAGATGGACCTCAAGTGCTATAATTTATCATCCCTGAATCCTCGAGTTAGAAAGCACCCCATAGGACAATTTCTTCCCTGTTTCCAAAATCTTCCTGTGGCATTCTTGCCGAGGACCAGTGAGAGGGACCAGAGAGAGGCACTCATCCTCCACCTGTGCCAACATGGTCTCTGTGTATTTTTTTTTACCTTCTGCCTTAGAATCAATACTGTTATTTGTTCCAAGATAGAAAAGTAGAAAGGGCTAGGCAATGGGAGTTAAGTGACTTGCCCAGGGCAACACAGCTGGAAAGTGTCTGAGGCCAGATTTGAACCTAGGACCTCCCATCTCTAGCCCTGGCTCTCCGTCCACTGAGCTAACCAGCTGCTCCTGCTTGGTGTATTTTTAGCTAGCTTCTCTGCTTTCCTATTCTAAACATACCTGGCATGCTACAGTATGTCCTATAAGCTGTGTATAAATAGAATTTCTGTCAATTGAATAACTTACAATGCATGGAGGCGATCTGCTATTTTGAAAGGAAGCCCATGGGCAGTTATTACCTATGGAAGTGCCTTGGCTAGCATCCTTCCTAAAAATCCCTCTCCGTGGCTTTCCTTGTTCTCTTAGCTTGAGTCTGTGGACGACCTGTCAAATCCCCTCTGGAGTTCTCAGCACTTGTCATGTCCAGGGCTGGTGCTAGGCAGACTTGGGAAATTTTCATTTCCAGTAAAAGGCTTAATCCTAATTATTCTGGAGAGGTTTGTTGGATTGAATAATGACGGAGAGGATTTAAAAGGCCACTCAAGGTTTGCGAAGGGCTTGAGCATCTGTGTTCTCATCTGATTCCCCAGAGCAAACCTGGGAGTTAGGCACAAACAGGTATTACTAGCTTCCATTTTTCACACGAAGGACTGGAAGTAGAGAGATCAAGTGACCTGCCTAGGGCTCACACAGCTATTAAGGGTCTGAGACAGAGTTGGGATCGAGGGCCCAGGTACAGGCTCCATCTGAGAACAGAGAAACACAGTCTGTGTCTTGCGTCCCCATAGCCCGAGTTTACTAAGTAGAGAAAGGATGAAGGAGTCTTCAAATTCCCTTTTGAAAAATTAATGAACGTATACATTGCCTTTTAAAAATAATTTATTAAATTATGAATCTATTCCCTCTTTTTATCAATCTCAAAAACCTTATGTTGTCGCAGATTTTTAAGGGAAAAAATTGGAACTCAGCAAAACTAATCAATCTATTTCTATTAACGGTATATATGCAGTATTTCGTGCTCACGTTCCCTTCACATACATATCCATCCACTGGGAAACAAAGGCAAAGAAGGGGCATCCTTTCTCCAGGGCTAAACTGATTATCATCTCCCTTCCTTTCCTTTTCCCTTCTTCCTTCCCTTCCTTTTCCTTCCCAGAATTTGCAGTGGCCTAAGCCTGCTTTTCTCTCTAGAGCTTTAACTGCCTCTGTGCTGTTGATTACTCAGCAGATGCCTTTCAACAGCAGCTTTGGCCCTGGGTGTTAACTAATCCTTCCTAAACAAACCTGTGCTGTCTCTTTTCAGTGATGTGTACATTTCCACTTGGACCTTCTGGAGTCAGTGGCCCCACCTTTGCTGCCTAATACATTAGTAATTTCAATTCTGGGAAGGTTTTGGGGGGCAAGCAGGCTTTCCCATGCCTCTCAAATCACACCCACTGGAGGACCAGCCCACGGTAAATTTTTCAGGTTCATAATGGTCCACTAAGAAACACTCTTTTTGGATCTGGTCTGAAGATATGGCCCCGAAAGGTATAATGGAAAGACCATTGGTCTGGCACTTGGAATCAAAAGACCGGTCCACATTCTGCCTCTTTTGTTTACTACCTGTATGAACTTTAAGTCTCTTGGAGCCTTGTTCTCCTGTGGAAAATAAGGAGTTTGGAATATATCAGGGTCTCTTATCCTTTGGGGATAGGGCCAGGAAGGGAGCAGTGGAGGAAGCATGTCTTTATTAAGTGCTTACTATGTGCCAGGCATTGTGATAAGACCTTTACAAATATTATCTCATCTGATCCTCACAATAACCCTAGGAGGTATATATTATTATGTTAGCCCATTTCACAGTTGAGGAAAGTGAGACAACCAGAAGTTCCCCCAGGAAATTATATAACTAGTGTCTCAGGTTAAATTTGAACTCAGTCCTCCCTGATTCCAGACTTACTGCTCTATCTACTGTGCCACCTAGCTGCCTGTAGAGAACATGGCAAGAATCACTGACTACCGGGAACCCTTCTCAGAATAATGTTGTAATTGTACAAAGTAAAATACATAGTATTTCAAGGAAGGCCAGTTATGTTCAGAGCCATCAAAAATATTTTTAAAACAAGTTCACAGACAACAAGGTAAGAATTCTTGAATTAAAGTAACACTGCTCTCCCCCCCCCCCGCCTCCTTCCACAC
>NW_025388657.1:0-7949 GCF_016433145.1 Gracilinanus agilis | reverse complement strand
AGAGAGAGAGAAACAGAGACAGAGAGAAACAGAGACAGAGACAGAGAGAAACAGAGACAGAGTCAAAGACAGCAGAGAGAGAGAAAAGAGTCAGAGAGAGACAAAGCAAGAGAGAGAGGCAGACAGCGAGACAGAGAGAAACAGAGACAGAGTCAGAGAGAAACAGAGAGAGAGACAGACAGAGAGAGAGACACAAACACACAGAGAGAAACTGAGACAAACAGCCAGCCGGAGAGAGAAAGAGACAGACAGACAGAGAGAAACAAAGACAGAATCAGAGACAGCAGAGAAAGAGAGAGAGAAACTGAGGCAGAGAGAGAGACAGAGACACAGAGAGAGAGACACCCACACACACAGAGAATGTGAGACAGCCAGCCAGAGAGAGACAGAGACAGAGACAGAGACAGAGACAGAAACAGAGAGACAGACAGAGAAACAGTTAGAGATAGCAGAAACAGAGAGACAGAGGCAGAGAGAGACAGAGCAAGAGAGACACACAGAGAACATACACACAGAGACAGAGAGACAGAGACAGTCAGAGACAGCAGAGAGAGAAAGAGAGAAACTGAGGCAGAGAGAGAGACAGAGAGACACACACACAGAGAAAGTGAGAGAGAGAGAAGAGAGAGAGAGAGAGAGAGAGAGAGAGAGAGAGAGAGAGAGAGAGAGAGAGAGAGAATTTCAGTTGCAAGTTGATTGGAAAAGTACCATAGTGCTTAAGTCATAAATGAAAAACAAATGGCAATGTCTTTTTTATTTTATTTCTACTGATAAAATCACCTCTATTTTTGATGTTGGACCATATTACAATGCCAAAGACATTGGTGGTGAGAATTATCATTTTTTTAGAGGCTTTACTAGCTACGCATTCAGTACTTGCAGAAGCAGTTGGTACATCTCCATAGTGGTTGTTTCTTGGGATATCTTCAGCAGTTAGGATGGAAGCAGGACTAGTAGTCTTGGGTTGAGCTGCCACCCCTGGGGTCCTTGGCCCATCTTGCCCATTAGCATTAGTTGGCATTGGTGGTGGCAAAGAGGGCATATCCTCTTCTCCTCGGGGATTGCTTCCTTCAGTGATTGCTCCAGAGCCTGAGCTGGAGACAGAGTTTGTGACCTAGGGGACACTATTATTCCCAAGGCTCTTGCCTTAGGGATATTGTCTATTTCTGTCTGATCCTGGGGGGGGAGGATGTAGTGGTCCTAGAAAGAGTATGACTAGTTTGATGTGTGGCTTCCTATATTCCTCTCAGGGTGCCTTGCTGCCTTTTCCAGGCTGTCTTAATTGCCCCTTAGGTGGCAGTTAGTAGGGACAATTGGCCTGTTCTCCAAAGGAGTTACATTCCCAGATGAATCCTTTAGAAAGGATACTCCAGCGTGCTAGAGATCACCCTTCAGGGTTTTCTTCTATGTTTGGAATGCATTCTCTCCTCACTCCTGGCTCTTAGAACCCTCTATTTCCTTTAAATTATAAAGAAGGACACTAAAACTCAGAGCAACTAAGTGATTTGCCCAAGGTCACATATACAAGTAAGAGACAGAATCAAAATTTGAACACAAGACCCCTGATTCCAAGTTCAGCATGGTTTACAACACACCATTTCACTTCTAACAGAATGAACCCAGCAATGCATGCAACATTCCATCCATACCTGATGGCGACCATCTTTTCCCCTTGTTTCTGCCTGGATTTAACCAGAAAAGGCCTTTTGGAGGAGGTGGCACTCAAGTTGTGTTTTGAAGGATGAGTAGGATTTCAATGGAAGGAGGAAAGGAAGGGAATGATAGGGATAGAGGATGATAGAAGTGGGAACAGTAATTCAGGAAAATTCAGTTTGGCTTTTGGATTTGGCTGCTGTGTGGGGGAAATGGAGAGGAGTGGAAGATAAGATTGGAAAACTAATTTGGATCTGTGATTTAGAGAGTCTCCAAAACCAGGCAATGGTGTTTGGACTTTATCCAGTAGGCAGCATCTAGCCAAGTGCCTAGGGATAGGGGAGCAGAGTATTAATGCAATATAAAATCATTAAAAATTTTTAAATGAATGTCTTTTTTAAATGAATGTCAATATTGGAAAAATAATTCTGGTATAGACTTTTTATTTTATTGTTGAATAGAACTCCTGACAAAGAAATTCCTTCTACCTATACATATCAGCACCCACTCTGCAATTTATAATCTGAGAGGGTTGATAATGGTATTAAAAAGCTAAATGACTTATTCAGAATCATACAACCAGGATGTGTTAGAGGCAGAGCCAAAATGTAGGTTTTCATGCCTCCAAGATCAATGTACTCTTCACTATACCAGGATGCCTGTCAAAAAGAATAATTATAGAATTATACTTGATGCTGTATGAAAGATTTATCTCAAAACATGGGTAAGAATTACATAATATGAGAAGGCACTGAAGAGTAGTTTATCCAAGATGATCTGTATGAGCAAGGTATAAAAAGAGACAGAGACAAAGAGAGACGGGGAGTTAGAGAGGCAGAGACAGAGAGTGCAATAGAGACAGAGAGACAGAGTCCGAGAGAAAAGTGGAGGGAGAGAGACAAAGAATCAGAGAGGGGGAGAAAGAGAGAATGAGAGGAAGAGAGGGAGAGAGAAAGACAGAGGCAGAGACAGAGAGAGATGGGGAGAGATAGAGGGAGAAAAGGACAGAAAGAGGGAAAGGGAGAAAGAGAGAGAGAGAGAGAGAGAAAGGGAGAGAGAATCTAAATATCTTTTGGTCACTAAAAAGATTACACAATTTTCTAAATGAGGAAATTTGAAGAAAAGGTTGTATTTAATAACATCAATTTTTCTTTAAGGTTTAGAATGAAGTGATCATAAGCCTTTCTTTTATAGGAAATATTTCTTCCCACCCCCATCATGCTTAAGTATGGCAGCACTAGGCAATCAAATATGTCGGGTGTAGTTGGGGTCTCATCCTGTCTCTGAAAATGTAGGCTATTAACTTAAGCTTTCTAGACGTCCATATCTTCATGTCTGTGGAATCTTTTTGACCAGCTGGTCAACCCCTTTCAATTCTAAAATTCAATGACCCTACTCTAAAATAGTAGTTTTCTAGCGAACCTTGAATTGTTCCCACATAGAGGCAGAATTACTATAATTCATACATTGAAACATGTATGACTATTTGCCTAGGTTGGACCTTAAGAACTGGTTTGAGACGAGGATCTGATTATCAAAGCAGTCATAATGGTAAAGGCTTTTCCCTGAAAAGAGTCCAATCTCATCACCCTACATATTAACCACATTTCTGATTAGGTGCCCAGGACTCAGTGTGGGCAGCACCAAGTGGGAGGAGAAAAGAGAGGACACAGTTCACCTACGGCATCATCTATATTGTCATTTCTGGGTGCTTTGACTCACAATTTCAGGAAACTTAAAAATACTTTATGGGAAATATCAGTCAATAGATTTTATCTATGACCCTCTTCCACATTGTCTCTTATTCAAGACCACCCTCATAATCAGAGAGATATTGGGAAAGGCAGAAACTCATGCCTCCAGCTATTGTACTAATGTCTTAAAGCAAGCAATGGCACTGCTGTCCCTACTCCACCATTACATATGGTTCAACCATTAAATGGTTGTAGGTAAAATGCCCCAAGTAGATTAAATACTTTTTTTCTCTGTGACTTCAGATGAGGATTAGCAAAATGCTTTGGTGTTGGCTGCAAACTTGACATTTGCTGGTCTTGATCACAGAGATTTGGGAACACTTGGCAGTTTATTTGAACAGTGGTAGTTATACCAGTTTTGTTTTCTGTGTCAACCACTTCTTATCACAAATGTTGAAGGAATTGAAACATTTTTCTAAAAGTTTCAAAAATGGACTATAACTCTATTGTAGTTTAAGATCAAAACTGAGAGCTTACGTAGCTAAAGCCCAGGAATTTTAAAGTCGAAAGTTATTATTCCGTTATAGGAGGACATGGGAAATAGCAGATGGCAAAGAGTTTGAGAAACTAGGTTTGAGTCCTCATTCTTACTTGCAATGATTTTAATTAAAAAAGACTTAATTTCTGCTTCACTTGAGTCATTCTCTCCACTTTTGTCTTTTACATGCTATATACAAAATAGGGGGATCATAGCTTTGGTATTCATGAAACTCACAATGGCACAGCCGATAAAGGGGATGGCTTTGGAGTACAGATTGTACTTTGGATGTGCCATTTAACCATGGTCAGGTGACTTAAAGTGCCAAGATCATTCTCTAAGATAATAATGTTTAGCCTACTGCCAATCTGCACTGATGACAGCAGTTTGCCCAGTCCAAGTTCCTTACATTGGTAAAAATGTGAGTCTAGACAAAAAAATTGCCTAATATTTCTACTAATTTATAAGTTTACAAGAAAAATATTTAGCAACTAGTTCAGCATTTCATACATAGTGGTCTCTCCATATTGTTGACAGACAAACTGTCTTTTAAGTGAAGTTGTGTTTTTGATTTATCTTTATTTACATTAAAAGCAGCTTAACACAGTCAACAATTTAGCAAACTGATCAATGTAGAGAGCAAAAGTAAAACATTAACATACACACAAATCTTTGTCTCCAATATTTGATTCTAATCTGAAATAGGCTAACAATTGCTTTATTTCCTTTAAAAATATTTTTCAAGCTTTATTGATATCTTACATTTTACTTCTGGAATCAGGATTGAGAAGAGTGTTTCATCATCTGTTCTCAGGGACAAAGATTGGCCTTTGCAACTATCATGAGTTTGGCTGCCATTTCCTATTTTTTTGTTAACATTTTGGTAATTATTATATTGGGTAATTATATGGTGTAGTGAATAGAGTTCCAGAGCTCGAGTCAGAAAGTCTCATCTTTTTGAGTTCAAATATGGCCTTAGACACTTGCCAGCTGGGTGACCATCTTGTGTATGCTATTCTTTTGGTCTGCTTTTTGCATTTGTTTTGCTCAATGTTTTGACAATTCTTACAAATCTTCCCATGCTTCTCTGAATTCCTCATATTTGTTGTTTCTTGAGAGTTTCATTTTTTCTGCTTCATCTTGCTTGTAAAGAAATAGGGATAAGGTCTGGATTGCTATAGAAAACTCCCAGGAGAGGATTCCTTCTCTGATACTTGCTGGCATTTCTGTTGGTCTTAGCTGCCTAGCCACTGAAAGGTGAAAGGACTTACCCAATGAGTGTCAGAGTTGGGACTTGAACACACTTCTTCCTGACTTTATGGCCAGCTCTCTAACCATTATGCTGCATGGCATTTCCTGTATAGAGATATTCCTCATCCACTTACACTGAAGTCTTATTTCTATGTCTCATCATGATGTGGGTTTAATATTGGCTTCTCTAGAGCTTTGCCAGCAAAAAACAAACAAACAACAAAACTCTGGCAGGTCCTACCAAATAGGAACCATGAGGAACTGTAAATGCTTGTTGCCCTGACTAGCTGAGCTAACCGCAGCCTGTTTGGCCATAAGGGTGATTAATTAATTCTTTAACTATAGCAACTAATGAAGACTATTTGCCATGATACAGAAGAGTCAAGATTCTGTGTTAATGAAGGGAACACCCATGTTAAAAAAAATCACAGATCCTTGAAGCACTAGATATTATAGAATGTGAGCCAAACTCACATGAGTTGCAAAGGCCAATTTTTGTCACTGAGAACAGATGAAACAGATTTCCAATCCCTGATTCTAGAGATAAAATGTGGAACATCAATAAAACTTGGAAAATAATTTTTAAAGGACTGTAAATTGCTTTCATTATGCTTACCTTCATTGGTTTTAGTTTTTTTTTTTAAATCTCCAACATCTTACACATAATAAATATTTAATGACCTACCTATAGAACTGGATTGAATTGAATTGTTTCTTCCACACTGGAAGGCATCTAGCCAATTCATTCAATACCATGCAAAAGTCTCGTCTGCATACACTAACAGAATTGGTTGACTGAATTAAACTAGTCTTTGATATTAGTCTACATTATCTTAGATATTCTTGGTATTCGATCTCTGAACTTTTACTGACATGCTAGCTACATCCCTTTTGTTCCTCCTTTAGTCTTTAAGTGCAGGACAAACATATAACTTCTCTTTGATTTATTCAGATAATGAAGAAAGCAGCCCTTTTCTACTGGGGAAAATGTATGTCATTCCCTCCCCATCCCAATCACTTCTATTTTATTGATATTCCACATTTTACCTCTAGAATCAGGGATGGGAAATCTGCTAAATCAACAAAGCCAGGTAAACAAAGAAACTCAATAAGCAAATAATGTTGGCTGTTAAGAGCAGAGTCCTGTCCTTCTACAGCCTGAAGCTGTGATTCAGCACAAGTGAAGGACCTGACACCACTGTCAATACAAAAATGCTCCCGCAGCACATTTTCCAAGCCTATGACCTTGTAAGAATACTTTGATCTTAACTCTACCACTGAGCAGCGAGGGCTCTGTCTGAATTTGGAAGGGCCCAGAAAGGAGTGTGGAAGTTGAGCAAGACTCAGGGAATGATTTGTACTGTGAAGATAGTGGATATAAAATAGGCCATGAACTGTTCTGTTCCTCTTGAAAAACAGAGTTTTTAACTGAGCTATGGAGCTGATTGATTACCTTGATTCTCCAGTTCATTGGGAAGGACAGAACCTGACCATGTGGTGATGCAGAAAATATAGACGAATGAGAAAGGATAAGAAGGCATGATAGAAATCACCGTCCCCATCAGCAAATGAAATTGGCCATATTGAAGAGGCCATAGATCTACCAACATCCCTCTCCCCCAAAAAAAGTAACAGCCATGGCACAATCCAGTTCTGTTCAGTGAGAATGGCAGACTTCATGGCCTGGTTCTTAAACTTTATGGCAGGTTTTCTTGTCTTATTGTTCAGTTGTTTCAGTCATGTCCAATTCTCACGACCCCATTTGGGATTTTCTTGGCAAAGAAAATGGAGTGGTTTGTCATTTCCTTCTCCAGCTCTTTTTAAAGATGAGGAAACTGAGGCAAATAGGATTAAATGACTTGCCTAGGATCACATAGCTAGTAAGTGTCTCAGGTCAGATTTGAACTTAAAAATGAATCTTTCTGGTTCCAGACCCAGTATTCCGTCTACTGTGCCACTTCAGTTTTCTTTACTATCTGAATGGTAAACAAAGAGTGAAATTATAAATTTATAATTCACTCCATGTAAAATCTATAGCAGATTGCTTATCATCTGAAAGAGTGGGAAGAGCAGAAAGAGAGAAAGAGAGAGGTGGAGGGTCAAAAGAAGAGAGAGAATTTGGAATTTAAAACTTAAAAAAGAATGTTAAAATTGTTTTTACATGTAATAGGGGAAAATAAAATATTACTTTCAATTATTATTTTTACTTTTTTATAATTTATTATTATATACAGTTATATATAATAATTATTATATAATTATTGTTACTACTAGCTATATAAATATAATTATTACTAGAATATTACTTACAATAGTAAAAAATTATAATGCACTCTAAGACTAAAGAATATACAAAAGGGAAGCAGCTAGCATGTCAATAAAGATTCAAAGACTGCGTTCTAAGAATATCCAAGATAATGTAGACTAATGTCAAATAGTAGGTTAACTCAGGTAAATAAATCATCTGTTAGTACATACCTAGTTTTTCTTACAAATTTCTGAGCTTTTTCAGCTACAACTATTAAAAATCTGCAAATAACTATTAGTAATACTGTAACTTTTACACTATGTTCACTTACAAATTTGTTAGACATTTCTGTGGCATAATAAAATGATCACCGGGTATAGAATAAGCAAGGTTTTTGGTTCAGATCCTGGTTTTTATATTTACTAGCTCTAGGACCATGTACTTCATCTTCAAATGCCTTATTTTCTTCAACTAAATTTTTATTATTATAAATAATAATTATAATAATAAATAATATTTATACATTTTAAGACTTACAAAATACTTTCTATGCATTATATCATTT
>NW_025388656.1:0-10701 GCF_016433145.1 Gracilinanus agilis | reverse complement strand
TGTGTGTGTGTGTGTGTGTGTGTGTGTGTGTGTGTGTGTGTGGCCACCAGCAATCAACAATTCAGGTTGATTCTGTAATTAAATCAGACCCAAGTCAGCATTTGGTTGAGGAGTTTATTTACAATCTGGTAGGTAAAAAGTAGGAATAAAGAGAAAGGGAAAGGCTAGTCCAGGCCAAAGGCCTGGATGGAGAGAGAAGGTTAAAAGGCTAAATAAATGAAGCTGTAAGCCACAAGGCCCAACAGCCAGATAGGCAGAGTTTAGAATTGGCCCAGCTAGGCCACGGAAGTCAGCCTAACTTACCCACGTGACAATATAGAGTGTAATCTGTCTGTGGTCTCAGGAGATGCTTCTGCTCCCAGTTCGAGACAGCAACTGCACCCACAGGAAGTTCACTAATTTACTTAAAGAGATAGTGTCTTTCATCACTTCCTGTGGTCCACCTCTAATTCAAATGGACAAATGGCAGTTTCTACTTTGATTTGGACTGCCCAAAGGGCAGTCCCTTATTCTTGATTTGTTACTTATTGTCACATGTGGGTAACTTGTCTCTCCTCCCCACTAAGGGAGGTTAGGATGACATCATTTCTACGCCTAGGATGGGTAGATTTTTGACTATTAATGGGCTCGAGCTAATTCTATTTACACACCAGCACAGACCACAATTTGTTCAGCCATTCCCCAATTGAAAGGAAAACTCTCATTTTCTTGTTTTTTGCCACCACAAAAAATGAGGTTATAAATATTTTCATACAAGTCTGTTTATCTATGATCTCTTTGAGGTACAAACCCAACAATGGTGTGGCTGGATAAAAGGGCAGGCATTCTTTTATAGCACTTGGAACATAGTTCCAAATTGCCATCCAGAATGGTTGGAACAGTTCACAACTGCACCAGTTATGCATTAATGTCTGAATTTTGCCACATCCTCTCCAACATTCATTACTTTCCCCTACTATCAGTTAAGAAAATCTGCTAGGTGTGAGGTGATACCTCAGCTTTATTTTGATTTGCATTTCTCTAATTATTAGAGATTTAGAATACTTTCTCATGTGCTTATTGATAGTTTTGATTTCTTTATCTGAAAATTGTCTATTCATGTCCCTTGCTCATTTATCAATTGGGGAATGGCATGATTTTTTTATACAATTGATTTAAATCCTTGTATATTTGAGTAATTAGACCCCTGCCAGAGTTTTTTGTTATAAAGATTTTTTTCCTAATTTGTTGTTTCCCTTCTAATTTTGGTTGCATTGTTTTGTTTGTACAAAAGCTTTTTGATTTAGTATAATCACAATTATTTATTTTACATTTTGTAATTTTCTCTAACTTTTGCTTGGTTTTAAAATCATTCCTTTCCCAGAGATCTGACAAGTATACTATTTTGTGTTCACTTAATTTATTTATAGTTTCCCTATAATAAAGTATAACTTTATTATAGTTTTTTTCTAATTCAGTAAAGAAGTTTTTTGGTAGTTTGATAGGTCTGGCACTAAATAAATAAATTAAATTGAATAGAATGGTCATTTTTATTATTTTAGCTCTTCCTACTCATGAGCAATCAATGTTTTCCCAATTGTTTAGATCTAGTTTTAATTGTTTGGAAAGTGTTTTGTAGTAGTGTTCGTATAATTCCTGTGTTTGTTTTAGTAGATACTTTCCTAAGTATTTTATTTTGTCTAGGGTGATTTTAAATTGTGCTTCTCTTTCTACCTCTTCCTGCTGTGATGTGTTGGAAATATATGGAAATGCTGATGATTTATGTACATTTATTTTGTATCCTGCAACTTTGCTAAAGCTTTTGATTATTTCTACTAGTTTTTCAGTTGATTCTCTAGGATTTTTTAAGTATACCATCATATCATCTACAAAGAGTGATAGCTTAGTCTCCTCATTGCCTATTTTAATGTCTTCCATTTCTTTTTCTTCTCTAATTGCTACTGCTAGTGTTTCTTGTACAATGTTAAATAATAGAGGTGACAATGGGCATCCTTGTTTCATGTCTGATCTTACTGGGAAGGCTTCTAAATTATCCCCAATGCATACAATGTTTGTTGATGGTTTTAGATATATATTGTTTATTATTTTTAGGAAAGGTCCTTCTATTCCTATACTTTTCAGTGTTTTCAATAGGAATGGGTTTTGTATTTTGTCAAAGGCTTTTCAGCATCTATTGAGATAATCATGTGGTTTTTTTCTGTTATTGTATTGATATGATCACTTATATGGATGGCTTTCCTAATGTTGAACCATCCTTGCATTCCTGGTATAAATCCCACCTGATCATGGTGGATAATCCTCTTGATCACTTGCTGGAGTGTTTTTGGTAATATTCTATTTAAGATTTTTGAATCTATGTTCATTAGGGAGATTGGTCTATAGTTTTCTTTCTCTGTTTTTGATCTCCCTGGCTTTGGAATCAGTACCATATTTGTGTCATAAAAGGAATTTGGTAGGACTCCTTCTTTGCTTATTATATTAAATAATTTCTATAGTATTGGGATTAGTTGTTCTGTGAATGTCTGATAGAATTCACTTGTGAATCCATCAGGCCCTGGCGATTTTTTCTTAGGGAGTTCTTTGATGGCTTGTTCAATTACTTTTTCTCATATGGGATTATTTTGGTATTCTATTTCTTCTGCTGTTAATCTAGGCAATTTATATTTTTGTAACTATTCATCCACATCACCTAGATTGCTATATTTATTGCCATATAATTGAGCAAAATAGTTTTTAATGATTGCCTTAGTTTCCTCTTCATTAGAGGTGAGGTCTCCCTTTTCATCTTTGATACTGTTAATTTGATTATCTTCTTTCCTTTTTTTAAATTAGATTGACCAGTACTTTATCTATTTTATCTGTTTTTTTTTCAAAATACCAGCTTCTAGTCTTATTTATTAATTCAATAGTTCTTTTACTTTCTTTTTTACTAATTTCTCCCTTCATTTTTAGTATTTCTAATTTGGTTTTCATCTGGGGATTTTTAATTTACTCGCTTTCTAGTTTTTTAAGTTGCATGCTGTAATGGTGAGACACCAGGAATGTTAAATATTATTATTAAAATGTAACTAAATGGCTTGTGGGTACATTGTGTTGAAGGAGAGACAGGACCATCCAGGATAGGGAGACCTGGGTTCACTGCCAAGCTTTTAACTGAAACAGCAATGGCAGTTTGCCCAATGGTCACCCAGCTCACACAGGCCAGGGCCTATGGAAACAACAGGCAAAAGTAAAGCTTATACTGTTTGAGGGAAATAATAATTGAAGGATGGGAATAAGGGATTCTATACTTAAAACCTAAGGGCAAAACACAGGGGGCAGGGAAGGACTTATCTACACTATTCTATTGACATATGCCAGGACTGGCTTAAGGGAGCAGTACTGAAGTCATAGGGAAGGCTCCTTCAAACCTGGTTCCATCCAAGTTTGGTCAGCTCAGCTGAAAGGCCACTTGGGGTCTCACGGTAATCCGAGGATGGTCACAGGATGCCAAGAGCCTACTCCACCAGGTGATCTAAGGTCCCAGGTAGGGAGAGTGAGTTTGAAATGCTTCCACCAGATCCCAAACCACTTCCCCACTTGAGCACTTATGTCTCAGAGTTGGTATATCAGCAAAGTAGAGAGGAAGAAATCAATGATTTGGGATTGCAATTTAAAAAAACAAAACAAAACTAGAAAAAGAACCAATAAAAAAAGATGAAAACTAAATTGGAAATCCTAAAAATTAAAGGAAAAATTAACAAAATTGAAAGTAAAAGAACTATTGAACTAATAAGACCAGAGGAAATTAAAACAATTGTTAGCAGCTATTTTTTCCAATTATATACCAATATATGATAATGTAGGTGAAATGGAAGAATGTTTTAAAAAATATAAAATGCCTAGATTACCAAAAGAGAAAATAGAATACTTAAATAATTCCAACTTAGCTAAAGAAATTAAATGAGCCATCACAGAATTCTCTAAGAAGTTATCTTGAAATATTTTCCAAATTAGTTATTTTTCTAATGAGAGAGTTGGCAATCTTTTTTTATTCTTTTGACTTTAATTGCTTTTTGATGGATCATGGAATCATTATTTTCTACTTACCCAATTCTAATTATTAAGTAAATATTTTCTTCAATGAAATTTTGTGCTACTTTTCTCTATTTACCCTCTACTTACTTTTTAATGAGTTCCTTGGTGAGTTATTGTGCCTCTTTTACTATTTGTTTTCTTAAATATTTTTAAGTATGCATGATGATCAACTATCTTAAAAAGTTTTTATTAATTTCTCCTTTTTTATATTTAAGAGGAAAAAGAGCAATTATATTTTTCAATAAGAGACCCCTTGCTCTGCCACTTGTCAGTTAGAGACCCCCTGCTGTGCCACTTGTTAGTTGGTGACAAAAGGGTGTGGCTGAGGGCATTTAGTCAGTTTCAGAGAGTGGCAAGGAGCTTTTTGTCTCTGGGTCTCCTGGGGAGAGAGTGTGCTGCTAGCATTCTCTCTGGTTGGAGACAGAGAAACAGAATTAAGGCCTTAATAGCTTTATTGATTATTAATAACTTGAGTAGACAGGGAGATAGATAGTAATTATATTATTAGATAGTCAGAATAGGAGAGTAGGCAAGGGCTTCAGCCTAGCAGAAGATATTGCCCTCTGAGGTAAATAGATTTAGGGTATTTTTTTAAAAAAAATTAATTAGGATTGTGATCTGGGGGTATAGTGACAAGCTATTATAAGATTACTTTCACTTTCCTCCTTCCTATTTCATATCTTTATTTCCTTAGAATAAACCAAGTGTTTTGCTTTTAATAAACTACTGACTCACTTTTGTTATCTATGCACTATATAATATTGACTGTCTACTTGGGGAAAGGAGAGGAATGTGAGGAGAGGGAATAAAAAAATTACTCATAGATTTTTGGACTTTCCTAATGTGAGAATTTGTTTTTCTTGTATAAGCATATTTATTGTAATTCATAGATATTTATAACAAATTGATGTTATATTATTGTTATGTTACACATTATATTACACATTATATTACATTATACATGAAAAATATCTATGATTTAAAAAATGTTTTAAAAATGGTTTTAAAGTTTGTTTTTAAAATGTTATTTTCTTTTTTAAGTCTCTTTTACCTAATGGTTAATGCTCTCTTCATTGTTTTCTTTCATCACTCTAATTTCTTCTCTTAATTTTTTCTCTATTAATCTTAATTCTTTCTTTAACTCTTCCAGAAATTTTTCTTGGGTTCATGTCCAATTAATGTTTTTCTTCAAGGTTCTGTTTATAGCTATTTTTCATTGTTGTTTCCTTCAGACTTTAGGTTTTTGTCTTGCCCTGTCATTGTAATAGCTCTTTGATTTAGAAAAAAATCTGGTATTTTTGCATATTTTTTGCCTACTTCTTGACTTTGAACTTTATGATAAAGTTGGGATCTACTGATATGGAGAGTAGAAGCACTATCTCAAGCTTCAGGATTTTTGTCCTCTTTTTTTCAGAGCTAGTTCTGGGGATCTGTAACTTTTCAGAACTCTCAAGGTTGTGTGAGACAGGGACAGGTACAATCACTGCATTTCTTATCCATACTCTGGTCTTTCCCTTTGAAAAGTCCATAGAACTCTGAAGTCACAAATTCTGAGATAATTTCATAATCACTGGGTTCTTTAAAAACTATGACCAGATATAGAAATCATATTTCAATTAATTTTAAAGGGTTTCTAGGGATAAATGGTAAAATGAAAAGAGAAAAAAAATTCACTGCTCACTTTCTTAAAGAAATCCCTTTGTCAAAAAAATCTAGGCTTTTCAGATCAAAATGAAAATACCACAAAAACTAGGAACAATTAAGTCAAATGCCAAGGAGCCATATGGGAATTATAAAGTATTAGCAGTCATTATTTTAAAGGAATGGAGTTCTTGGAATATGGCATCCCAAAAGATAAAACAAGAAGTTTTACAAACAAGAGAAAAATACCCATCAAAGTTTAGCAAAATTTTATAGATATTAATTATTAACATAATAGACAATTTCAGATACAGCAAAGAAAAACAATAAATGACCACAAGATCAAAAACAGCTTTTCAAGGAGGTTAAAAAAGACCTCAACAAATGGAAGAGGTTGAGGAAAAACTAGGAAAAAAATAAGAGCAATGAAAGGAAGTAAAAGGACTATCATAGAAAAAGATATCTTAAATATCACAGAAGAAAATTATCTATTAAGGAATTGAATTGGTCAAGGGGAAGCTAATGATTTCCTAAGACACTAAGAAATGACCAAAAAAGCAAAAGAATGAAATAATAGATGAGAATAGAAAACATCTTATATAAAACAAGTGACCTGCAAAATAGATCAAAGAGGCAAGATAGAATAGTTCGACTTTTAAAAAGCTATGATAATAATAATAATTTAAAAAAGAGTTTAGACACCATACTCTAAGCAATCATCCTGAAAAGTTGTCCATAAATTCTAGAATGAAAGAGTAAAATAGAAATTGAAAAAAATTCACCAATTATCACCAATTAAAGAGAACCAAAGATGAAAATGCACAAGAATATCATCATTAAGTTCCATAGCTCTCAGGTCAAGGAAAAATATTACAAAGAACAAGAAAAAAAAACAATTCAAATACTTTGGAGATACATTCAGAATAACACAAAACTTAGCATGGTAGTTCTAATAAATATCCACCATATTTACTAAATGAATAAATGAGGTGCATAATTAAAAAATAACAATAAATATAAGCAAAATTATTTACTAGTGTAAGACTATTAGAATTCACTAGAGCCAGAAACAAAAATAGTTGATGAAGCAAATAGAATGAATCCATATTCTCTCATCCAAAAGAAAAAAAACAATTTATATAATATTAGCCATAAATATATTTAGCCTATGTCTTCATTAATAAGAACTATATAAAAATTTAAATTTGATAACGCCATGAAGTATGATTAGTATTTGGGTCTAAGACCAGAGCAAACAGCTTTTGCCACTACTATCATTTAATATAATTATAAGAATGCTAGCTTTATCAGTCTATTTTTGAAAAAAAACATTCAAGGACCTTGAATAAACAAAAAGAAAATAACATCTTGAAGATGTCATGGTTGCTTATTATGCCATCCTAGACACTCAACTATATTCATTCAAACAGCTAATAAATTGATAAAATAACTAGAAAGAAAATAGACACACCATTTCAACCTTTCTGTACATTGATAAGAAAAGTTAAAATAAAGTCATGGGTAAAAAGCCAGATAGCTTATAAAATAGCTTCTAGCCTTGTGCCTATATAGTATAAGTATTTTCTTAAGCATTGAATCATAAGATACTGGAATTGAGTGATGTTCGGAAAATATTTCAAAGTAATGTATTTTAACTATTGAGACCATCATATTTTAAGAATGGAGAATGGTATAGTGTAAAAGTTACTGACTCTGGAGTTTAATATTTTTGTGCAAATAAGTTCCTGGATTTTATTTTTGAGATTTTTAACCAGTCATTTAGCCATTCATCACATCAGTGTCCTTAAAGGTAAAGTGAAGAGTTTGAATAAGAAAAATCACTACTGAAGACCTCTTAAAATCAATTGAGATATTGAGCTCATTAAATTCTCCAAAGGTTGTATACAGGTTGTAACCAGTTTGATGGAGTCCATCCATCATCATCTTTGTGACAATTAATGAAGGCAAAATGGAACAAAAGGTTGTTTAGGCAACATGTGAACTCAATGGATGTGGTTACAAACCCAACATCCATAAGGACCTATGGTTTTGCCACTGAAAAGGGTTTGTGCAAGTTGTTTATGGACTTTTACAATTATATTTTCTTCAGTTCAGTCAAAACGGAGGTACAAATAAAGACAATGTAACAGAAGATATAGCTAATGGCCAAAACACAGTAGCTTAAAATGATTCAGTGTAACAGAAGATATTAGATTTGATTAATATGTGAACATAACAAACAAAATTAAATCTTAAAACAAAAACTTAGCAAATACAATGTATGTGACAGGATAGGTGCAAGGAATCCAAGAGTCCTTTTCTCCAATTCCAATAGCCATGTTACAAAGACTTGTTTACTATTTGGAGAGGAACAAAACTGAAAGACTTAGCTTCAATAAAACAATGGAGTCTGAAAAAGCTTAAAATTCACCTCCAGACTCATTTAGGTTTCTTCCTCTCCCCAGTATCATTATTCATTTGGATTCCTTTGGTCACAATTCTGAAGTTCCCCACACATGCACTGAGCATAGTGTGGAAAAATCCCATACTGGGTGTGTAGCAGAGACTAGGTATGCCATATTCAAACTCTGGGAGTTGTGAGTCTCACCTTGATTGACAGGTGAAGACAGTTGGAGACATTGGAATGTACCCAGATTCCATGAGGACAAGAGGAAAGTCAGTTGGCCAGAGGATATAAATACCCTGACAGCCATTTGATAGGGGGCCCTTTGGCTTTGACCCTTGGCCTGGAACCCTTGGCCTTGGACATTGATCTCTTATCTTGGAGCATTGACCTGTGGATCTCTGAATGTGGGTCCTCTGATTCCCTCTGAATTCCCCCTAGATATTTAGACATCTGAACCATCATTAGATATTTAGGTATCTGGGCCCGGGTGGGAACCGGGAAGAGGGAAGGAGAAGAAAGCAGAGGGAGGTAAGGGAGGTATTTCCTGATGGCTATAGGACTGACATAACAACTGGCAATAAAAAGCTGAGAGGGATCATTGATATCTGTATCAACCAAGCAGATTGCTTTCTCTGGTTTGGCCATGGCCAAGCTGAGCCAGAGGAGGTGAAGAACAAGAGCTCCAGCATTACTGAAACAGCCTACAGTCCTGAGGGATTAGTGATCATAGCCATTAGTGACAAGGTCTCCTATCCCCAATCCATATAGGAAAAAGTTTATTAAGTACCTTCCTGAGTAGTTATTACATCACAACTCTTGGGGAGGGAGCAATGCAGTCAGATGAAAACGTTGTCCAAGGCTAATAGAGACCAATATTAGTAATCAATCCAACCCCAGGTGGGACCTGAAAGGGTTTCCCTTCCACCTGACCTTTAGCAATCCTGCCTGGGTGCTGTTATTGAGAAGGGGCAGTTATTATAACATCCATCTGAGTGACAGGACTCAGGTGTCCCTGCACCAGCTATCAAGGGAATCCAAGGCACAGCTTTCCTGATTAATATACCCTATAATAACTATAATAGTAGACAAAGATACCTCCTTTATAATAGGTAGGACAAAATGGCAAGGAGGTGTAAGGAGATGAATCTCCCCTCTGAATCTTGAGAGTATTCAAGCTATAACTGCAAGGTATCCCATCAGTATACCCATAAACAGAAGTAAGAAAGGACATCTTAAAGCTGTAAGCTACATGAGCTCAGTAAGGTTCTCTAGAAATGGAAGTTTTTTGAGATAGTCTGGAAACTGGGCCATGCTTACAATATCTACTTCCTGTCATTAGGTGGCGCTACCCTAGTATTCACTGCTTAGGAGTAAAAGCCTTACAAGGAATACTTAGAAAAAGAGTTCTGTCCCTTCCCCCACACAGGGGTAAAACCAGTGGCCCTATGAAACCTCAGTCCCTGCTCAGCTTAAAAATGGGCTTGGAAAGCCACAAACAAGGGAAAAGGGGATATTTACTTCATCAACTTCTGAAGAACTCCTAGTGTGTATGTTGAAAAGATATGGCAAAGCAGGCAGCAGCAGCAGCAGCAGCAGCAGCAACAGCAGCAGCAGAGGTGAGGCTGGGGGAGCCCAACATGCTCAGCATAACTCTCAGCTTTCTTAGTGGGCAGAGTCCCCACCACTGGCCAAACTTACTGTCTTTACTGAAAGGCTTACTTAAAAAAACCAACAAATAAATAAACAAAAACAAACAAGCAAATATATGTTAATATTATTTATATATTAATATTTATATTATATATGAAAGGATTCTATCCTTTTATGGTTCACCAGGAATCTAACATTAAAATTTAATATCCAGTACTCCAAGTATTGTATTTTTACAAGATTTATTAATAATCACTTGAAGAAGAAGAAAGAAAAAAAAAACATTTAGTAAAGAGCACCTTACCTAGACCACACATGTTGGACTAGAGAGCTCAGGGCAGAGTTGCACAGAACTTTATAGATACAATGTAAGAATATAGTGTGGGGATAAAGGGAAAGAGATTCTGGGAAAGTCCAAAGGTACAGAATTCTATTTACAGAATTTAATTAATTTGTCCTGAATATATATATATATATATGTATATATATATATGTATGTATATATATGCATATATGAGTCTATATTTGTGTGCATCTAATATATATTTGTGTGTGTTCGAATGTTTGAATAAATACAAGGGGAAAATAGTCTTAAGAGCTGCTCCAAAAATGATTCTAAGATTTAAGATGCTTTTTGCCACTAGAACTAATATTGTGTAACGATTCCCTAATTACTAATATTTACTGAAACAAAACCCTGAGGATAATTTATCTGCCAAAGTTATTTAGTAGTATAAAGGCCAAAATTGTTTAGTAATGTAAGGATGATGTTGTGTCTGTATGTATATGTTTATGTGTGTGTGTCTTTGTGTAGTTTTAAATTACAGATCAAGAGCCTTTCCAAATGTTCTACAATTCTAAGGAGATTGAATGAACGAGAATGGTAGTAACGTAATGTAAGAGGGAAATTTATATATTTATATTAT
>NW_025388655.1:0-6456 GCF_016433145.1 Gracilinanus agilis | reverse complement strand
ATATATATCTTTATTCAATATATATCCAGTTTTTTTATACTGGAGTGATCTGTCATTTCCTCATCCAACTCATTTGAAAGATGAGGAACATGAGGCAAACAAGGTTAGTTGACATGTCCAAAGTCACACACTTAATCATTTTCTGAGGCCAAATTTGAACTCAGAAAGTTATGTCTTCTTGATTCTAGGCTCAGCACTCTACCCAATATGCCACCTAGCTGCCCCTATATAAATGTTATCTCTTATTATATTTAGTTTAAGGTAGATTTATATTGCAAATCTGTCTTATAGGTCTGGTAAGGTTGATGATACCAAAGTCCAGTATTAGGAAAAACAAAGCTTATAAGACAGAAAAAGTGAAGCAAGCCAACTTTATCTAGGAGACATACTTACAATAAAGGAAAGTAGCCTAATGGGATAGAAACAAGTTAGATCTGCTCTGACTCAGTTGGAAATAACACACATACACACACACACACACACACACACACACACACACACACACACACACCTGCCTTAAACCTCCTCTCTCCTCATTGGGGAAAGTGGAGTGGGTTTTTATGGAGTTCTTATCTGGGTCAGCACAAGGCATTGGTGACAGAGAGCAGAGAGATCCCACCTAGAGTATGTCAAGCTTCTGGACTAGAGCTGATTCATGCTGGAGGAGTGGGAAGTTGGTACCTAGTTGATATGTAAATTCATTAGAGATGAAAATGGGGCTATACTTTGCTACTAATAGGAAGTGACTTAACAGTTTCACTGAAAGGTTGGTCAGGGTTCTTTCGTTGTTTTTAGCAAAGCAAAAAGGATAAGGAATTCTTTACAAAACCCAACCATGGGCTCCAACCTCTGCTTCTCAGCTCAAAAATCCACAGGAACGTTCAGACAGAGCTAATTTCTACAAATGCTAAAAAACAGTCACTCTGGTCATTTCCTTTCTCCATAGCATTGAAGCTGAGTCAGTTGGCTTTGGTTGTGTTGGGCAGTAAAGATTTGTGATTGTAGAGGCCCCTAATGCAAATTGACTAAAGTCCTTAAATGTGGAGGGTTCCACTTAAAAGATGGCAGTATGTGACCTGCTCCAAGCTATAAAAACTATAGTGGAGTTAAAATGGCAAAGCATCCTCTATCACTCTACTTTGTATCCTCTGAAGGACCATCTCATGGTGATTCACAGAACAACTTTCAGTAGTACTTCACAGTTTGTCTACATTGGATGCCTCTCAACTTTTGCACCCTGAATGCTTATCTGAAGTTACCCATAACTCTTGTCCAAACTTCTTAAATTCTCATAACCTCAACACTGCATGCCTGAGATTCCAGGATCTGAAGTTAGTTATTGTTGAGTTGCCATTTCATTAAAAAAAAAAATAGGACATGCTCTTACTCTTACTTGGGTGGGTGTGGGGCTTCCCCATCAACAGGCACCTTATTACCACATGGTAAATGGACCTGAACTTTATCATGGTCAGTAGTCCTCGAATTTCCGAAATAACCAATCATTACTTTCTTTCTGTGTCTATGTTCATCTGGAGAAGACTAGCAAAAGGAGATGATGGATTTTTAGGCAACGAAAACTCATGAAGATTGTGAAGTTATGGTGTAGGGTATAAAACTCATTGCTTTGCAGTTATATCAAAGTCAACAATATCACAGATACTTTCAAATATATATGTGTTTATAAACATACCTGCTCTTAACCCCTTCCTATATATAGATCAATATAGATTTAGGGGAGGAGGATGTTCGAATTACATTTAATGTGATGCTTAATTTATTATATAATTACCATTGCCACAATCAAATACTGTCCCTAAAGGACATATATTTTTCTACATTCCAAGGACCCATTATTTCATTGGTGTAAAT
Source organism: Gracilinanus agilis (assembly GCF_016433145.1). Classification (NCBI taxonomy): domain Eukaryota; kingdom Metazoa; phylum Chordata; class Mammalia; order Didelphimorphia; family Didelphidae; genus Gracilinanus; species Gracilinanus agilis. Next base: position 4,587 of record NW_025388655.1, on the reverse strand, counting down.
ATTTCATGTACTGCCACATAACACAACCATTATATGCCTTATGCTGTACATACTCTACATGAGGTTTTGTGTCTGGAAAAAAAAGATATTGATATGGTTGTCAACCTGGTAATGATGAGCTTCTCTAAACTTACCAAGGATGATCCTCTTATAACTAGACCACACCCAAAAAATCTTTCTAGGTTGGTAGTACCTAATTTCTTACATAGTATTTAGATTGTATAATACTAGTAAAAAATCAGATTCATGTCCAAGACATGATAAAATTCTAGAGTAAAACATTGGAGGAGTCAAAAGGTCCAAAATTTAGCTAAATTGTCTTGTAAATTGACGTCTCTGAATCAGGGTTCCTCATGCAATGATATTCACTGATATATTTTACAGATAAGTTTCTGATAATGTGATAGAATGTTAGAAACATAGAAAGTTCCATTATTTTGTACCGGCTAAGACAGTGCCATACTGGCAAATTGTATTAGAAAGAGGCAAAGTATCTTTTACATCTGTTCCACTTCCTTATTAAGTGTCTGGTTATGGCATCATTATATAAAAATTGAGTAAAAAAGATAATGAAAAGGCAGATCTCTCATAAATTTTCCCTTGTGTTCATCCTAATTCAATTTCATTTATGGCCATTTAAGATTAGAAAAAGAAACCTATTAAGAATTTTGGAAATATTCAACAAAGTCCATGATTTTAAAAAATCAGAGAGGCTCATTCCTTTACCCAGTGTTTAAACATCAGATGGTTCAGAGAAAAACCGGTTGTGATACTAAAAACATACAAGTATCGCCCTATGTTAATTATCGTTAGTGCTGGCATGACATTTTATATTAGACACTGTCACGGGAGAAGGATTTTTAAAATGATTAAAAGAGAGCATATTTATCCAAATGAACATTTATTGCTGATCCCTGTTTACACAGGCAGAAATGAAACCCCCAGCCATTTCAACAATGTTGTTGACTTACTATCTAAAGGTGCTTCCAATTCCCCAAATAATAAGTAGGGATCACACATTGTTAACCTGCAAATGACATTTTTTCCTTAGAGACTACTGCTCCATTTCATCTTGGATCACAAATGGGGATGAGTTCAGTTGGTAGCCTTATTCTGTTCAGTCAAACCATTGAACAGCTGTGTTTTTATCAAGTCTCCACTCACAAGAGGCTTGAGCTAGACTAGACTGGGTCATAGAGAAATGATTTCAGAAGTATGAGAAATGTTTTGGGAGGGGATCCATGACTCAAATAACATAGGTTTTGCAAGGTAGAAAAATCAGAGGGTAAAGATCAATGGATGAAGGACAAAACATGATCTTTCTAGTTCATCTTCTTGACTTTGAATTGTTAGTTTTTATAACATTCCCCTTGGTACTCTGTCTTATATAGTTCCTGAATGCTTTATGATGTCATTTCCACATTTCCACTACTTACATACATATATATACACATACATACATACATATACATATATGTATTTTTGTAATATATATAAAGAACTTTCTCAATATTCCACCTAAACTTTTCCTTTGCTCATTTCTTCTCACTTATATGAAAAAAAAACCTGTGTTGGTTTGGGTTTGGGCAAAATAACAAATAAGTAAGATGGTACCCTCAAAATTATAAAAAAAATTATTCCTAAAAACTTCTCTGGGCTATATTTATTTTTTTTTTTATTTTAAACCCTTAACTTCTGTGTATTGACTCATAGGTGGAAGAGTGGTAAGGGTAGGCAATGGGGGTCAAGTGACTTGCCCAGGGCTATATTTAATTTCTTTTACAGCATGTACTATAAACCATCCAACCAAACATTTACAAACCTAACAGGATACTATCTATAGGACACTAAAAACCATCTGAAAATTAAATATCATTGATTGATTTTTATTTTACTTTTCATCAGCTGTGTTGGTATACTTTAGACAGGTAGCATCCAATTCAAATTGAAATGAGGACTACTAAACCATAAGGATACTTATAGATCATAAAGTAGTTTATTAACATCATGTGTATCCTCTTATATTTTTATTTATTTTGTTGAATATTTCCCATTTGAATTTTAATCCAATTTAAGCCATACTTGAGGTGTTGCAGGCCAACATACTAGTTTCATGATGCGCAATCTGAATGTTTGGTGTCTTTGTTGAATGCCTTTAGGCCTCCTCATCAATGTTTCTATCAGTACCAACTTTCCTGCTTGAGGATGGAGGAGTGGAATAGGGGAGGCATTGATTGCATCATAGAGAAAAAGCACTAACCCCTTATTTTTAATCTAATCAAGATATCAAAGTTTAGGTCCTCTGTTCTTTTCTAAAAATGCTTCTAGGGGGCAGCTGGGTAGATCAGTGGGTTGAGAGCCAGGCCTTGAGATGAGAGGTCTAGGTTCAAATCTGGCCTCAGACACTTCCCAGCTGTATGACCCTGGGCAAGTCACTTAACCCCCATTGCCTACCCTTACCACTCTTCCACCTATGAGCCAATACCCAGTATTTACTCTAAGATGGAAGGTAAGGGTTTAAAAATAAATAAAAAATAAAAATAAAAATGCTTCTGGTATTTTTCTATGTCCCATTCCTCTCACCTCTGTTGAAGAGACAGTGCTGGTATGTATTGGAAGAGGGAATGTCATCACTAGAACTTCCCTATACCAATGAAATAACAGTTCTGGACCAAAATAATAGAGAACATTCATCAGTTTCTAGCATGTTTATGATAGGAGCCTCAAAGGTATTTGTTAATTTAATTTTTCAATATTATAATGCTATCTTCCCAAAAAAGTGAAATAAACATTTTGGCATGATGCTTCTTCCTATCTGACTTTTAAAAAGTATCTTTAGATTGCTGTTCTTTTAAAGGTTCATCATTCTTGTTATGCTTGCTATCTATTTTTCTTTCATTGTTAACAAAACTCAGGCTTACTTGCTCCTGAATTTGTATTTTGGATTATTTTTCTGTTACAGATTATGTGATTTCCAATCTGATCCTTCTTTTAGTTGTTTCCAGCTCATATTTTTAAACTTGCTTGCATTGTTGAGATTATTTTCAGTTTTTCACTTGTATTTGCAACATCTCCCCTAATCAGTACCATCTGCAAGTTCTCACTTGCTTACATTGCAGTGAAACTTGTTATACCCCACTACACAATTCTTTAGCCTGCGTTCCTAGTCAACCATGATAAACCTTGATTTGTTATCAAGCGGCTGACATTTCCACTATATTTTACTTTTAATTAAATTTACACATTATATTTTATTTCATATTTATTTAAATTCAACTCTGTGACTTGCCCTGTTATCCTTAGCAATATGATTTGATTCTGCACCCCCTCCAAGCTTTCAAATTGATGTCCACCATTTGTCCTTCTCTAGCTAATCCTGCTTATCTGTCAAATTGATGTTGAAAATTATTTTCCATGAACATCTGTTCTATTTAAAAATGCTTAAATCAGCCTCCAAGATCACTCTCTTTACCTTTTATGAAGATTAGAACCAACACCCATTACTTCTCTCATTTTAAAAAGTGTTCAGATGGCTGCTTCCCTTTTAGTAATTTTTCTAAAATAATCAATTCAGTTACTCTGTCACCCAGCTCTCAATATGACTGTGAGATGCATATAACCAGAGTCAATGATTTGTTAATGTCCAAGTTTTCCAATTATTCCATTCTCTGCCTTCTAAAAGGCTGTTTTCACAAGGTCTTAATTATATCCTAATCATCCACACTAATTGTTTTCTTATTAGAGCCAGATTTAAAAAATTAGTTGGGTATCTCAGCCATTTGGAGTTATCATTAATGTCATGTCTCTCATTTATTATGGGATCTATTTACCCTCTGGTTTCTCTATTCTCCTGATACTTTGTAAAATCTTTCCTATTAACTTTAACCATTTATGTGCACTGTAACTTTTTGTGCTTTTCTATTTTCTTGATTTTACCATGGCAGTTAACAATAGTTTGGAATACCGTAGGTTGATACATGCTTATTTACTACAATGGATGTGTTTGCAATAATCTAATTTGTTATCTGATGTTCTGCTTCTAGCAGGTTTGCCTGCTGGTCCTTACTAACATCCTTCTCTTAGTTCTAACTCTGAATATGATGCCTTTACAGATCCACAGCTTAGCATCATCATTTTCACTTCTAAGTCTTCCACATACCTATTGCCTAACAATTCTGTAATTGAGCCCTGAGTTCCAGTGATCAGACTCTCAACATCAAGATCCTGATTGCTGCTGCTATTTGGTGCCTAGATCCATATTAGTTTTCCAGTCTTATCACATTTGAGTATTTTACCTTTTTAATCTCCCAATCCTAATCTTAGAAATATGACTGGCTACCCAGAGCCACAAAACTCACCTGTTCCAGTTTATCAGAATTACTTTTCCCCCCAAGACTGTATTCAATCTACCTTCTTCACTCATCATCTTCCTCACTTTTTATTATGAAGTTCCAAAATATGAACCCATTCTGTAGATTCAGAACCCATTTCCTATCTAGGTCTCCTTGCCTACTCTAGACTCTGGCACATTAAATAAGATTTGCAAAGGTTTATTCAGTGGCCATCTATCTCATATATATATATATA
>NW_025388654.1:0-2477 GCF_016433145.1 Gracilinanus agilis | reverse complement strand
ATATATATATATATATATACACACACACACAAATATGTGTGTATTTGCTTTTGTGTATGTATACCCATAGATACACACATAATTTAGGGAGGACTTTTATAATAAATTCTTTACTATGATTTTTTAATGCCTCCACCTAATGGTACTGAACATCATCATCCAACAAATCTGTGATTTCCTCAATGTGGTTATTCCTTCCATTGGCAAAAGTTGCAATCCATCTATATCTGCCAATGCTGTACAACTCTTGTCTAAGACCTCCCTCTATGTTTGCCATGAATGGTCCACCCAACATTTGGGATGTCTTCTTCAAACTCTCTTGATTTTGTGAAGATACCCAAAGAATATAAAGGTTGTCCATCAGTTATATTTAGCTAGCCTTATCATGCCTGACCCCGTGCCTGATACATAGTAGATACTTAATAAATTCTTTTTTTAATTTACATAAATACTCTCCCCCAGAGCTAAGCTGACCTAAGTAATGAATGAATGCAAACTCATCTACTCCACTAATCTAGCCAGCCCCTTACCATGCTTTATATCCTATCCACTCATTCACCAGGAAACCAGAACATGTTGCCATCTGTCCATGTCTATTCCCTCTCTTTTCCCATCTCTCAACCTTTTTTACCTCTTACACTAATCAAAAAGAAAAGAAATCAAATCAATATTACTCAATTGCCTTATGGCTCCACTTACCATCTTTGTGACTCCCCAGAGCAAAACTCTTTCCTGACCACCACTCTTCTATATATGTTGTCCTCTTCTTTTAGAAAGCAAGCTCCTGGAGGGCAAAAACTATCTCACTTTGGTAATTATGTCTCCAGTGCCCAGCACAGTGCCTAGCACATAATTAAGCACTTAATAAATGCCTTTTCATCCATTTAGGTATTCTTAGTTCATGGATCGAACTTTTTCAATCATATTTTTCTCTGATGACAATCAGTACAGTGCAGCATCTGTGTAATTCCTTGTTGGTAACATATGTCAGCCAGCTCCCATCTATCATTCAATCCTTTAACCTGATCTGCAACTTCAACTATCCAGGAGTCCCTGTGTTCAACAACTCAAAAGTCATACAACATCACTGAGAGGATGCTGACATTTTTAACTGGAATTTTGTTTCAGGGAAAGCCTTGTGGTCATTTAAGGCAGGCTAGATAATTCCCATTCTCCTGTTCAGGGCAGGTTCCATTTGAAGTATCTGTCCAAAGTTAAGCTCCTGATGACTCAACTCTATAGAGGACAATAGCCATTCTTTATCTAGTCAATTTGTTATGTGTGATTAGTCAGTCTTAACTCTTGAGCAATGGAGGCTCTGTGGGATCAGTAACATCTAGAGGACCATATCATCCGCAGGGAAACTCTCTTCAACTTGGAGTCTCTACTCATTCTCCTCCATTACAGTGGCAACCATGTTTGGTGAAAATATATCTGCCTGTTTTATGTGTCTTTTGATATAGATAATCAGAAAGTTATTAAACAAAGTTATCTCAGTATTTGTATGTCAGTATTTTTTTTTTAATTTTAAACTCTTACCTTTCATTTTAGAATCAACACTGTATTTTGGTTCCAAGGCAGAAGAGTGATAAGGGCTAGACAATGGGGGTTAAGTGACTTGCCCAGAGACATACAGTTAAGAAATGTCTGAGGCCAGATTTGAACCTATTTCTGGGACTGACTTTCAATCCTCTGAGTCACTTAGCCACAACCCTTTCAAGTAATTTTTAATAATTATTTTATTTATTTGATTTTAAAATATTAAAATGACTATATTAAAGGGGAGCTCATCTTTTCAATTTTTCCTTCTACTGTGTTTAAGCCATTATCCTGTCCAGGGGTAACAAACATTTTTTTAAGCCTTTAAGGTGGTGTTTTGTTTTGGCAAAACAAAAATCTTTTTATGGTCAACAAACAGTAAGCTCAATGGGAATACATCTTTCAGTCATTTTTGTAATGGTAATGTTATATTCTACTGTAAAATGACCCTTGTGATGGCCTGATTTTACCCTTCTGGAATTTTTTGAGGGTTTGTTGTTTTTCATTTAAAACTATCTATTTTATCTCCCTCTCAGCACCACTTTCTCTTGAAAATAAAAAGGGAAACAAATCCCATGTGACAAATCTACATGATCAAAGAACATTACCACATTGACCATATCCAAAAAATATGAAATGTCATTCTGCACCCTGAGTCTCATCACTGGTCCTATTGAATTGAGGTTTGTCAAAAATCATGAAAATGCTCAGAATTCTTAGGTTGCTTAAAGTTTAGCCTACATTATCAATATTTTCTCCATCACTTTCTTAAGTCTAGACAGTTAACAAAGCAGTAAGTCAAGCCCTGATTTGTAGTGCTTGCCTTTTCTAAGGTTTAAATGTTCTCAGAGAAAAAAATGGCTCTCCTGAGCTAGCTGGAGAGGAATACAGCACACACACACACACACACACACACACACACACACACACATATATAT
>NW_025388653.1:0-8671 GCF_016433145.1 Gracilinanus agilis | reverse complement strand
CTCCTCCTCCTCCTCCTTCCTTCCTTCCTTCCTTCCTTCCTTCCTTCCTTCCTTCCTTCCTTCCTTCCTTCCTTCCTTCCTTCCTCTCCAAATGTCCAAAGGATTCCATCAGTCTGCTCTCCACCAACATGGATCACATCTTGGCCTTTCAGAATTGCCATGACTTTAAAATGGATCCTCTGAGTCTGTGTACACTTAGGAAGGCCAGTCCTAAAGCAATGGCCCTGCAAGGCTGCCTGTCACTGGGTCTGCACTCAGAGCCTTCCCATGAGAGGACCAGCCAGAGTTTGTGCTTTGCCAGCCCAGGGGCACCAGCACTCCCAAACATGGCGCCCGAGGAGGACTGTGGTAAAATATATTTTTTCGAAAATGAAAAAATCCCAACAAAATGACTTCTAATCCAGGATAACAAGTATTTGTTGAGCACCTACTATGTGCAAGGTGCTGAATGAGGATGAAAAACAAAAGAAACTTGTATTTTATTGGGGTGAAGGGAAGGCTGCTGCATGTAAACAGATCAGTGCACACAGGATACTTTGAGAAAGGAGAGGCCACACAACTAGGAGGCCTGGGAAAGATGCATGAGCAGAGGCTGGAAAAGGGCTCTGCCTTCTCAGAGGCAGAAGTAAGAAGGGAGAGATTCTGGGGAAAATCTTAGAGGTAGGAGAATGGCCAAAATGGAAGTCACACAGTCTTTGGTGAGCAAAACCATGACTTTATTCCCTTGGGAGACCTTGAATAAGACATTTAAGCTCCATGAGCCTCAGTTTCCTACTCTGAAAAATGAGGGAGTTGGATCTGATGATCTCTAAGATTGCCTTTAGGGACAGTTGGGTGGTATAGTGCCCTGGAATCTGGCCTCAGACACTTACTAGTCATGTGAGCCTGGGCAAGTCATTCACCCTGTTTGCCTCAGTTTCCTCATCTGGAAAAGGAGCTAGAGAAGGAAATGAAGAACCACTCCAGTATCTTTGCCAAGAAAACCCTAATGGGGTCATGAAGAATCTGAACAACCGAAAACAAAACAATGTTGCCTTTAACTCAAAATCTATCAGAATATGATGAAGTGATCTTATTGCTTTGTGTGATATCACCGATCATTTGACCCCCCCCACTAGGTCTCAGTTTCCTCATCTGTCAAAAGAGGAGACTGGCCTACATGGTCCTATTTGTCGCTCCATCTCTCTGGCCTCGGATTCCTCCTCCATAAGACAAGGAGCTCCTCCAGGCCACTTCTGAAGTCTCCTTCTGCCTCGAACACTTTGCCTTGACCCACAAGCACCTGCTGAGTACTTCCCATAGGAGAGACCACGAGGGCAACAAGGGAGCTCATTCCCTGAGCTCTGCCCATGGAAAGTCCTCGGTGATGGCTGCAGGAAGGAATGGAAATAGAGTCTTGGGGGCCTTACCTAGGGTCGCCAGCTGCTTGAAGTGGAGGCAGGCGCTGGGCTGGCCCAACAGGTCCAGCCGATGGTAGAGGAGCTTACTGCTGGGCACGGTGTTGAGGTTTTTCAGCTGTCTGACAGGGATTTCTGGCTGGATCACAACAATGCACAGGATGAACGAGGTGTCCTGGACCTGAAGGCAAGGCCAAAGACAGGAGATCCATGAGGTCACAGTCAGGGTGGAAAGACAGTCGGGTGTCCTGTTTTCTACGTTGTCCACTTCTTTCCCACCGAGAGGGGATTGGAAGAAGTCAGGGAAGGAAGATCTCTGGCACCATGGACAGAGCCCTGGTCTTGGAGGCAAGGAGACCCTGCTTCAAAATCCACATTTAGTGGGCGGTTGGGTGGCTCAGTGGATTGAGAGCCAGGCCCAGAGACGGGAGGTCCTGGGTTCAAATATGACCTCAGATACTTCCTAGCTGGGTGACCCTGGGCAAGTCACTTAACCCCCATTGCCTAGCCCTTACCGCTCTTCTGCCTTGGAACCAATACACAGTATTGATTCTAAGACGGAAGGTAAGGGGTTAAAAAAAATCCACATATACTAACTGAGTAAACCATTTCACCTCCATGTGCCTCAATTTCTTCATCTGTAAAATAGGGCTAATAGTTGAACTGAAAGCTGAAAAAAGGAAAGACTTCACGTATATGAACATGCCACTGTCCTCGACAATACCTTCTGGGATGTGGGCAGGGAAGGGAAGGCTGGGGCACTTGCAGATGGGCTATATTGTAGAGATATGAAGAAAAGTAAGTTAAATATGTAAGAGATTTGCGATTTCATTTAGGTATAATCTTCTTTTTCTTTGTCTATGGAAATGCTTGGTTTATTTGGTTTCATAAAATATGAAATAAAAAAAGGGATAATAGTAACACCTACCTCCCAGGGTGACTGTAAAGTTCTAAAGAAACAGTATAGCTAAAGCTAAGTATAATGGATTCAGTGATAGACTTGGAGTGAAGATGTCCTAAGTTCAAGTCCAGTCTCAAACATTTCCTAGATGTGTGACCCTAGGCAAGTCATTTTATCCTGTTTGCCTCAGTTTCCTCATCTGTAAAATGAGCTGGAAAAAGAAGTGGCAAACCACTCTAGTATTTCTGCCAAGAAAACTCCAGAAGGGGGCACAGAGAGACACACACACACATAGTTTAAAACGACTGAACTGATGTTGGGTCAATCAGTTTCCTTCTCTGCAAAATGGATTCATAACAGCATCTACTTTCCAATGTTGTTAAAAGGATTAAACAAGCTAATATGCAGAAAACACTTTGCAAACCTTAGAAACGTAGGCCATTATTATTATTAGAGGCTTATTATTGGGATGATAGTCTGTAAAATGCTTTGCAGGTCTTCAAAGTCCTATAACACATCAGTTTTGATTACTATTATTTATATGGTGAAGAGAAAAGACCCAGGAAATAGGCCTTGGGAGAGAATGTTAATGGAAGAAGTACAATGGTCCATTCCTGATTTTCCACATTAAAGGAGACTGCCAGTGGGAAAAGAATTGAAAAACGCCACATTTGCTCTGGGAACACAGTTTTGGGGGAGGACTTGTTGGGGTGGGAGGCTGTTCTCACTTCCTTTCTCCTTACAGGTCCTGGGAATCAATCCCCAAACGAAGCAGTCATGAAACCACACCAGGAAGCTTTAGCTAGGGCTTGCCGGTGTTGTTTCTCCCCAGCTCAACACCTCTCTTTTGGCTGAGACAAAGAATAAATATCTTTTCCTCTTCTAATGAAAGCACCAGCCTTTAGAATCCGGGCCCATCTTCTGCTCTTTCTTTCAGCTTGCTGCCTGGCTCACACCTTTCAGGTGAATGGGGATGGTAGGGAACACACTGAGGGGAGACAAGTAAGGAAGGGTTTGGGGGATGGGAAGAGGGAAAAATGTGTTTTGGTTTTAAACCAGATGTGTGCTTCAACCACATTTATTCCAAAATGAAGATCTCTAAAGTCTCTTCTGGGTCTCCATCCTATTATTTGTAAAAATAACAGGATATGACTAGAGTTGTGTTGGTGAACCTATGGCATTTGTGCCAGAGGGTGCTGCTCCCCTCTCCCTCTCCACCACACCTGCAGACATTCCTCACTTCACCCACCCCTCTGCCCAACAGCCCAATGGGAGTGCTTCCTCCCTCCCCTGTCTAGGGTAGGAGGTTAGTTCACATGCAGCATGAGAGTTGCCATTTGGGCACTCGGTTTCTAAAAGGTTCACCATCACTGGACTAGAGGATCATGCTACTTTGGTGAATTCCCAAATCCTCTATAAAATGTCAATAATGAATAACATTAACAAAGGAATTGAAACTAAAGCTGAGTCACATTATAGTAAAAGGCAGTAGAAAAAGAAGAGTTGATTTGGAATCAGAGGACCAAGCTTTCAATTGCAAATCTTCTGTTCTGACCTGTAGAACCTTCGGCAAGGCGCTAAATCTCTGTTTAGCCCTTGGATTCTTCATCTGCAGTGACAACAGAATGGTAGAATGCATGTTCTATGGGTTTTCTCAGCTCTAGTCTATGATTCTCTTCATCCCTGGGGGTTACCTCCAAATGGAGGGTCTAGAACAGATGGACTCTCAGAGAGTTCCCAGCTTTGGGAATCTGGGACATTCCAGAGTGGGAAGGGAACCACAACTCAATGCCACTTTCCTACCTTCTCTGAACCTTGTTTATTTACCTGTAAAAGGGAGATAATCCTGCTTGTGCTCATCTTACCTCATAGGGCAGACCATGTATCCAGGCATCATACTCTGTGGTGATGGGAAAAACACTGGTTCTAGATTCAAAGAACCTGGGTTCAAATCTCACCTCTGAAAGGTAGCACCTGTATGACCCAGAGCAAGTCTATCAACCTCTCCTAGCCTGTTTCCTCCTCCATACATGAAAGCATTGGATTCAAGGCTCTGAGATCTCTTCTAGCTCTAAATCTCAGGCCTTAGGATTCTAGATGAAACACTTTGAACCCTAAAATGCTATGTGAATGTTAGATATTAACATTCCTTGTAATAACATGCTAGCATTTGCACGGCACATTTAGTTACAAATACTATTTTGTTTTATCCTTAAAACAACCTTTAAGGTAGGCGCTGTTATTATCCCCATCTTGCAGATGAGGCAACTGAGGCAGACGGAGGCTAAGTAACACAGTAACTAAATGTCCAAATCTGGATTCGCACTCTGGTCTTCCTGATTCCATTCACTAAACCAACTGATAACAAAAAGTAAGTTTGTTAACAAAAACAAATTTACTAAGTAACTTTGAATGAGGTTCTGTGATGTCGCCGGGAGGGTGGTCTGTGATTGGACAGTCACTTTGCTTCCTTATGTTTCCCTTTTGCAAGGTGTCTCGGGGGAAATCGTGCCTCTGTGATGAGAGCAGCCTGCCTCCTGCTAGAGAATCCCTCCCGAGGACACACCGTGGCCACCTTTGTCAGGCCCTCGGAGGGGCCTGGATACGAGATGACAGCCTTGGTCCACTGGAGCTGCTCATTTCATCTCCCGCGTACAACGGGTGCATGTAGGCGTATACCGATACCGTAGATATTTGTGTGCTTAGATTACATTATGTCACACGCCTCAACTCACGTTAATCTCCTCAATTACCCACCAGCCCTCGTCACATTCTCGGATACAAAGACCCTCCGTCAGCACTCCCTGATCTAAGCGAAACCTGCCCAAGGGGTCACGTGGCAACATTTCGCTTTTCCTGAGCGCCATTTAAATGCTCTGATTTGGCCCCGAATGAAGTGAGGCCGCTCAGAGGGCCTGCTTTCTAGCTAACGGGGAGGCAAAACAGCTTCTTTTTTAGAAGCTGCTCGTTTGTTCCTCTTAATTGTTTACTTCGGTGTCATCGTCACCTGGAAGAATCACAGAAAAGCTGGCCCTCGCCTTAAAAGGGAGGAAAGTCGAGGCGGCCTTTGTGACCAAAGAGAGGGGAGAGAATGGAGGAGAGTCACATTCCCGAGAGGCAACAGTGCCCTTTTCCCCCTTAAAAATGGAAAACCAAATCAATTTGCTGTAATACTGAATTTGGGGCAGCTCGGTGGTGCCGGGAATAGAGTGCCAGGCTTGGAGTCATTCCAAAATTCAAATCTGGCCCAGGCACTTACTAACTGTGTGACGCTTGGCAAGTCCCTTCACCCTATTTGTCTCAGTTTCCTCCTCAGTCAAATGGGCTGGAGAAGGACATGGCAAACCACTCTAGTGTCTTTAGCAAGGAAACCTCAAATGGAGTCACTAAGAGTCAGACATGACTAAAATAACTGAGCAGCGATATTGAATTTATTAGTCCTGGAGAGAAGAAGAAAGGTTTATGGATTTAATTTTATGGGGATCTGACCTTAGTGAATTATGAGAAGCAAATGGGGGTTGAGTGAAGGGACGGAGGGCAATTCAGTGTCCTAGACAGGATGTGGACCCAGGTCTACCTGGCTCCAAGACCATCATCCTATCAAGAGGCACCGTGCTGTCTTTCTCAGTTATTATATACTAATAATTGGGTATTCGACATCACACACCAAGCATTTATTAAGCTTACTGTGTGCTTGGTACTGGGGATAGAAACAGACAAAAATGAAGCCATTCATTCATTCATTCATTCATTCATTCATTCATTCATTCAACGATTAATCATTTATTAAGCACCTACTATGTGCCAGACGCTGTGGGATACAAAAGCTGGGGAATCAAAGTCAAAAGAGAAATAAGCCTCGCTCCCATGGAAATTAGACAGTGACAACAATGGCAACAAAAATGACGAAGACAACAATACGTGGTGTGTCTGGACTTGAAAATACAAAGTAATCGCAGACCAGTTTCCTTAAAATCCCATCGTTGCTCCCTGAAGACCATGCCGGGTGCCCCCTTCCTCCCCTCTCGCCCGCCTCCCCCTCCTCTACTCACCATCTTCCAGGCATAGCTGACATTATAGGCTTCTTTTCCAGTTTCTCGCAGTTTGTTTATATGCCAAGACAGTGATGAGTTCACAGGGACTGTAATAATCTGGCTGCCTAGAGGGAGGCTACATGGGCAAATAGAATTAAGTACTTCAGGCAAAAGATAAAATTAAGCATTTAATTAAAGAAAAGGAAGAAGCTGTGAGTCAACAACCCCCTCCCGATGTTTTTAAAACACTGGGGATCCTCACTTAGGAAGGAGATAATGGGCAGGCGAGATTCGGCAAAGGCAGCCGTCCTATTTGTTTTGCACGGAGGATACCATTTTCCTATTCTCGTCTTCCCCAATCAGCATGAACAATCGGTCAGCGAGTTCTTCACTGAGGCTTCTATCTGCCTCTGGCCGCCTGCCCCAATGGGGTTTCCCAACTGGGAGAAATCCGATGTACTCTTCATTGCTACCTATGTGGCCCCAGACAATCTCTTTAGGTCTCGGTTTCCTCATCTGTAACAGGAGAGGGTTGGACGAGGTGACCTCTAAGGTCTCATCCAGCTCAAAACCTGACCATATAATCCGCCGAAGGAGGGAAGATGGCTTGCAGCTGGGATACGGATCTCACGGCCATTTCTAAGAGCCTGACGCCCACTGGGCCACTAACTTTACTGGAGTCAAGGAGGACCTGGGTTCAAATCTAGTCTCAGACACTTTCTACTGTGTGTTCCCAGGTAAGTCACTTAACTCCAAGAGCCTTAGCCCTTGCCACTCTTCTGTCTTAGAATCGATTGTAAGACAGAAGGTAAGAGTTTTGAAAAAAATTCTATTAATGCCTTGAAAATATCCATGCTATTTCTCGAGCCCTCTCTTATAAGGCAAGTGGAATGGCATTGGCCATGGCTGACGGCACATGCCCCTTTCTGCGCCTTTCTCTGAAAGGGGGAGGGGTGCACGGGGAAGACAATATGGTACAATTCGCTATCAATTCTCTAGAGTTTGGACAATCGCTCGCTTCATCGATCTGAGTTTTGATGATCTTCGGTATCATTTTCTTTTATATTATTTTACTCATTGTGTACTTTAAAAATATTCGTGCATGCGTCAGTGTCTGGATTTTTCCTATGAAATTCTTTATGGCGAACTTGGAGCCCATCTGCTCCTCCTTACCGTAGAATATTCTTTTTTTAATTTTAATTTTTAATTTTTTCCCCTGGTTTCTCTCTCTCTTTTTTTTTTTAGAATATTTTTCCATGGTTACATGATTCATATTGTCTCCCTCCTCTCTTCTCTCCCCCCTCCTGGAGCTGACAAGCAATTCCACTGGGTTATACACGCATTATCACTTGAAACCTACTTACCTTAGAATATTCTGCCGAACCAACTCGAATTTGGGGATGTTCTCATAATGGATGATGTCTGTGTGAAGGGGGGGCTCTGATAGCAAGTAAGGCCTTGTCAGGGATGGATGCATAAGTGTGTAACCTAGAACAAGAAGGAATAAACAAAGAGAGGCAGCAAAAATTGTGTATATTTTCACAGAGTGATCTGTGTACATCCTAATCTCCGTGTCCCAGAACTCCAAGGGAAGGGGCACTATGGAATTCTGTGATGCAGCTTTAACCCCTCTCAGGATCATGGATGTTACACTACCCCATCCTAGAATGTAAGCCGGGAACCCTCTCAATATTTTCCTAGCTAAAGTTCCTTAGCAGTTTTGGAGAAGAGGTTCTCATCTAGAGAGGGACACAAGAAATGCAGCAATTTTGTTATTAACTCACTAAATTTAAATTCATTAAAAAAAAACCCCAAACGCAGAATAACAAAATTACAATTTCATATAAAATCCTCTTTTTAGAATATTCAAATAGTTGTGTTTGTTGATGACTGTTCAATTCATAATAAAAAAGGAAATGAAAAAGAGAAAGGATTCGTGTTCAGGTTTGGTTTGGATTTGAAGGTCACGGAGACTTTTTCAAATGTGAGATGGTTTCATTTTTGTCTTTGAGCCTAGCACATAGTAGGTGCTAAATAAATGCGTATCACATTGATGGATGAATGAATGAGTGAAAGTCACCAAATATATCCAGTAAGAAATCTGGGCTTCAGCAGGATTGCTGAAGTACATTAATATCCCTCCACTTCTTAGATTAAGGGTTGCTGAGAAACCCAAAAGGGAGAATGTCTGTATAGCATTTTTGACTTTAAAGTGTCGTATAAACATCAATCATTTATAATGAGAATAATACAAACCATACTAACTTAGTCCCAATCAATTAATCAAACACTCAATAAACAATTAATAATTAATAATATAATATAATATAATACAATAA
>NW_025388652.1:0-6573 GCF_016433145.1 Gracilinanus agilis | reverse complement strand
AGAGAGAGAGAGAGAGAGAGAGAGAGAGAGGAAGAGAGGAAGAGAATTTGGAATTAAAATTAAAAAATAGAAGGGGAAGAAAATAAGAGATATGTACTGGGGTATTATAAAAGAGAGGGAACAATAAGAGAGACGATAGACATAAGCAAAATGTTTTTTTTGAGGAGAAACAGGATAAAAAGAGAAAGAGAAAGATTAACAAAGAAAATAGAGTGGAGAGAAATACACTGTTAGTAATCATAACTGTGAATATGAATGGGATGAGCTCACCTGGAAGCAGATAGCAAAATAGATGAGAAACCAGAATTCAAAAACATATTGTTCACAAGAGACACACTTGGAGAAGAGTTAAAATAAAAGGCTGGAAGAGAATCTATTATGCATCAGTAGAAGTGAAAAAGGCAGAAGTAGTAGTCATGATCTCAGACAAAACAAAATCAAAGATAGAGCTATATAATTTTATTTCACTTTGTGTAGGTTTGGAAAGAATTTGGAACTAAAAATTTCAAAAGAAAACATTATTTTAAATAATAATAATAATAATACATTTACATGTATCTAAAAAAATTAAAAATTCAGAAGCAGAAGATTCCTGAAGCTATAACTTTCCCATAAAGGAAGACTTTTCATTTGTCTTTTTTTCCCTTGCTACAAGAACTAAATCTGAAATATAAGCCAGATTGCCAGATAGGTCAGATCTAATGTTCTGGCTCTCCTTTTTTTATTTCCTGCTTATAAGAAGCTTTACATGAGTAGAGAGACAGTTCCTTTCCCATTCTGCTTTCTTCTGATCCCCCACAAATGAACTACTATTTAAAGAAATTGTCGTAATAATGATACTAGGCAAATTTCTAGTAAAAGATAGATAGGTATGTAGATAGATAGATAGATAGATAGATAGATAGATAGATAGATAGATAGATAAAAAGATTTGTGAATATATCTATTAATATCTATTTAGTGGGAGAGAAAGAGAAGAGAAAGACAGAGACAGAGAGGGAATGAGGGAGAAAGAGACACAGAAAGAAGAGAAGAGAAGAGAAGAGAAGAAAAGAGAAGAGAAGAGAAGAGAAGAGAAGAGAAGAGAAGAACTTGGCTTCCATACCTAAATTCAGAGAGAGCCTACTGGTCACATTACAATAAAAGCCAGGATCCATGACATTCTGGAAATCCTCTGGAGGACTGAGTTGAGTTCTTTACATCAACCACCTCATTGACTTTATGAGTCTCATTTGGCTCCCTCTCAGTAACCTTTAGTTCATGGTCTACATTTTAATTAAGCAAATCTGCTTGCCATTCCCTCACAGTTCATCCTATGGGTCACCACACATGATTTCCCCCATTTCCTGGGCTGCCTTTCCTACCACTACACCAGATCCTGTGTGTCTCAATTCAAAAATAAAAAAAAAAAAAAGACAAATAGAATGGAGGAGAGAAGAAGACTTGTGGCTCCTTTTTTGAGTTGATTAAGTACATCACAGTTTTCTTGGGCATTACTTTTATTAAAGTATATATGGTTTTATTTGATATATATGTTTTTATGTTATTTGATCATTTATATACTTAATGAAAAATCACTTTCTTTGTTTCACTGTAGAATTAAAGTGGCTATGGGTTTTCAAAGACCATTCCAGCAGAGCTAAAAGTCTATTGGTTTTTACTAAGGCAGAAAGAGTTAGAATATGGGTTCAGGGATCAACTGTTCTGTTATCAAAGGACTGGACTAGCTAAAGATCCCTAAAAGCTAAGAGTAAAAAGTGATTAAATTGTGGGGAGGAAGAGGGAATGGTTTATAATACTTTTAGAAGTAGAGAGACTGTGATGAGTGTATATGTATCCACATGCAAGCATCCATGTGTTTGTGGGTGTAAGAATGATTCCACACTGATGAAATCACAGATCCATGAAATATTTAAGGAGTATTGCTTATATGTTTTGTCTTTGACAACATGGCACACTTTTTTTAGAGGGATGGGATTGACCTCACCACTACTCATCATTTTGCATTTCCTTGATTGATCCTTAGTCATAACCTCTACTGTGGCTGCTTGGAGGCTTCAATTTTCTCCTCACATAATTCACTCTACTTACTTTCCTCTTTCTCTTAGTACAGAAGTTATTCTCTTCATTCGTAGCAAACTCCATCTTTCCTTCTAAATTTACCACTCTTTTTAATCTTACCATTTCTGCCAATCATTTACATCTACAACTTAGAATCATTTTAATTGTTATCTTTAACTAATACTCTGAAATTATCAGATTGATTCTCTTTTTTTATTGATCCTATTGATAATTAGTTGATTTTGTCCTGTTACTGCATACGTCATGATTCTTTGTCTCTGAACTTAGTTCACAAACTCAAATGGTCTATGAGTTAAGTTTAGAAATTCAGTTTTGCTAATGATGTCTATTCTTGAGATTCTGATATCTCACAAAACTATTCTTCAAGGATATCTGGATGGTTATTCAAAAAGTGGTCTACTATTTCTAACCTTTCAGGTAGATCAAACAATGACTGCTTCTTAGACACAAAAGGGAAGGATGAAATTTTTTCTAGCCCCTCATTCCCAATTTCCAACCATTGTCTCTTATGCCTCAGTTCTGTTATCAATCATACTGATTCCACCATTACATGACTCTAAGCTCTTATAATGAATTATTCTTCTAAGAAGTCCTGTTCTTTGTTCTGAACTCCTCAAAACTATAAGAGAAAGATACTCCTGTTATTCAGAGTCTTACTTTTTCTGAGGAAGATGAGATCATTTTTGTTGGCAAATACAAGGTTTACTAATACATTATTCATGCTTGAAACCCTGTGCCTCAGTTTATATTATTTCTATTATAACAACTCTATATCTAATCAGTTGCCAAATATTAATTCCAGTTTTTTTAAAATATTTTCTATATGTTCTACTCTCTTCTTTCACTTTAATCATCCAAGCCTTCTAATTGATGCCTCTGTATCCAAGTGGTCTCTCCAATTCATCACTGCTCCATTTTCACAAGAAGCCTTTTCTGATTTCCACTTATCTATTTTTTCCTCTGTTAATTGCTTCCAATTTATCCTGTATTCCTTTTTTCATACAGGTGTGTATGTGTGGGTTTTGTCTATTTCATTAGATTATGAAGTCCTTGACAGCAGAGACCTTTATCTTTCTTTGTATTCCTAGTGCTCAGCATCATGCCTGGCATATAGTTGACACTTAATAAATGTTTGTTTGTTTTATTTTCTGAGTGACAAATTTATATCAAGAAATTAAAGGTCTGACCATGACAAACAATTCCTGAACCAGAATATTCAACAGCTCCCTTTAAGTCTCTCCAGATAAAATACAGACTCCTCTATTTAACATTTAAAGCTTTTCAAAATGTGTCTCCAGACTATCCAGGTTAATTATATATTGTTCTCCAGGTATTTTACATTAAAATGAAATTGTCATCTACCTATTCTTCTGCATATTTATCATCTCATCTCTCAATACCATGCTTTTGTCTATGCTGTTCTCCTTACCTGGAATGATCTTTCTATCTCTTCACCTTCACTCTTTGGAGTTCCTAGGGCTCTGAGTCTCTGTGCAAATGACAAGTCCTTCAATAGTCCTTTCCATTTTTTCCCAGATGTAAGGCATGCCTTTCCTCCCATATCACATTATATTCATTTGGTGTCTATTCTAGATTCACTTATCTGTGAACATGTACCCCTGATCCCTCCCACACACAGTAAAATGTAATTTCCATTAGGCCTTAGGAAATTAAGGATTTTATTTGTAATCTCACTGACTTTCACAGTGTCTGGAACTTAATAAATGCTTATTAAATTATATTTTAATCATTTGATTAATGGATAGATTCAATATTGTACTTTTTTACATTGTTAAATTTATTTTGGGGTGCAATGTTTTCCTTTCAATTCATCCTCCATACTTTGAGAAGGCAAAAAACATAACAACTCTACATTTAAAGTCATGCAAAATATATTTCCATATTAGATCCTTTTCTCTCTCTTTACCTTGTTCTTCAAAAGTTTATTTTGCTTCTGACTACTGCCTGTCTTTATCTCTTTACTTCATTGCCTTCCCTTTCTCTTATCCTCTTGCCCTATGCTTCTACTTTACTAGGGAAAGATAGATTTTTATCATATATATTGTTTCACTGTTGAACCAATTCAGATGAGAATGAGGTTCAAGAATTTCTGGCCTCACCCCCAACCCTGCAGGAAAAATTCTTCCTTGCACTCCCCTTTCATGTGAAATAAATTTTCCCATTCTAATTCTTCCTTTCTCCTCTTCCAAGTTCATTTCTCTTTCTTAGGCATCTTTTCATATTTTGTTGAGATCACTTTGTGGGAGGTATTGGGGGAAGTTGTAGAAGGGAGTCCTGGGAGTTGTAGTCTCCTAGGGCTTACAATAATTTTAAATGCCACACATCCCAACATAATCAACTCACTCTGATACCCTCTGTCTATGTAGACTCCTTCTAAATACTTTATTAATGATAAAGTTCTTCAGACTTACATGTATCAGTTTCTAATACTGGAATATAAGCAGCTTAACCTTACTGATACCCTTAAATTTGATATGATTGTAAATATGGTTTTCACAGTATTTACATGGTTTCTATCTGGCTGTGTATTTTCTTCTTGGTCTTTGAGCTCTGGAATTTGTCTATGAAATTTCTTTCAGTTTTCATTTTGGAATCTCTTTCTGAATATTATTGTTGGATTGTTTAGATTTCTATTTTATCTTCTGGTTCTAGCATATGAAAGAAGTGTTCCTTTATTTCTGGAAATATGTCTGGAGTCATTCTTTGATCATGATTTTCAGGCAGTCCAATAATTATCTCTCCTCAATCTATTTTCCAAGCCAGTTTTGTTTTTTCTGATGAGATAATTCACATTACCTTTTCTTTTTTATTTTATTTCTTTGAATTTTATTATTCCCTAATTTCTCATAAAGTCATTAGTTACTACTGTTTCAATTCTAATTTTTTTTAACAATTATTATATTCAGTGAGCTTTTGTCCCTCTTTATTCCCCATTAGGTCAAATATTTTTAAGGTATTTTCTTCAGTATATTTCATGCCTCTTTTACTAAACTGTGAATTCTCTTTTTATAATAATTTTGCATCACTCATTTCTTTCCCATTTTTCATTTAAGACTCATTTAATTTTCAAAATTACTTTTTAGTTTTTCCAGAAATTATTAGGCTTGTGTCCAGTTCATATTTTTCTTTTAGGCTTTTGCTTATAACTATTTTAATATTGTTGTCTTCTAAGTTTGTGTCTTGATTTTCTCTACCACAAAACAAGCTTGTTATTCTCAGGTTCTTTTTGTTGTTGTTGTTCTTTGTTCATTTTCCAGCCTATTTCTTGACTTTGAACTTCATATTAAAGTTGATCTTTGTTCACATAGTAGGGATGAAGGAGAGGGCACCATGTTTTTTGCACATCTATTTTCAGAACTGCTTCTGATTGTATGGGAGTTCTAGGTGTTTCCAAGGTGCTGTCATCAGGGGATATGTAGGTTCCCTGTTGTCTTGTCCTGTACTCTGGTCCTTAACTTACTTCCTTAGAGTTATATTTAATATTGCTCCTCAGGAACCCTTTTCTGTTGGATCTAAAAGAAATACTGATCCTCGTGGCCTCTAATCTCTTGAGACAAAAATCTATATTTTATTTCGAGGTCCCTGCTCTCTTGGGGCTGAAAGTGATAATTTTCCTCAGGGTCCTGATCCCTTGGGATAGCAAGCACCCCTCTTCACCCTGAAATTATGACACAGAAAAGGATAGAGTCAATGGAGTTTTAATAGCATCCTCTCTTGTACCCAGTGCTAAAAGTAAGGGTCCTATAATCTATTTCTGCAAACTGTTAGATCTCCTTACTATCTCTAGCTTGAGAACTCCCAAAGTTATTGATAGAGCTATTGCCACTCACAAGGTCTATGACTGGTTTTGCTTTCACATTGGCTCTGTATCAGCCCCCACCCTAGTGTCCTACCTTCCTACCTCCTTAGTTGTCTGGACCTATATAAAATATAATCAAATTAAGGAATTTCAGTTTATATTCACTATTTTATATCTATATATAAATATATATTCTCCACATATATTCCTATTAGATAATCAATATCTTGGTGATGAATTATAAAGCATAATCTCAATTATTAATAGAGTGAATAATTATGTATGATAATCAGTAGTCAATAAATATATGGTGAATGAAATGCCATAGAAAATCCCTTGAAGGGGCTTTCAAAGACATCCTTGCCAAGAGGAGTTTTGTTCATGTCTTCAGCATCCTGGAACATGTCCAGACATTATGATATCTCATTTGGCTTTGAAGCTACAATGACCTTGGCCATCGTTATTTTCACCATATGGGTAATGGATTAATTCATAACATAAAGACAAGAAAAAGACCCAACCTTGAAGGAAAGCTTCTAAAAGATGAAAACTCAGGTTGCCTTTTATGAAAAGAGATTTTCAGAAGAGCACTCCCTTTTAAGGGGGACAGGGCTTGTGTAATCTCTCTATATCTATATATCTATATATCTATATATCTATATATCTATATC
>NW_025388651.1:0-7531 GCF_016433145.1 Gracilinanus agilis | reverse complement strand
CTGCCCTCCACCCCCACCCAGTCCCCTCCCTTCCCCCCCTCCAAAGTCCCAAATTACCTCGACACCCTACCCCAATCACCCTATCTGGAAGTCACCACTCACAATAGCAGGGGACACAAGGACCATCTTCACCACCCATTGGCACCCCACTCCAGCCCCATTCCTGATCCTCTTCCCCAAAAGCACAGCCCCTCTTTGTCATCCCTCCCTTGGTGGGCAGAAGGGAAGGGCAGATCCTCTTACCAATGTTCGGATGCTTTAACAGGCGGCAGATTCGGGCCTCTCGCTCTAGTTTCTGATGATCTGAAACACAAGGATCTTCATGTCAGAGATATATATCGGGTAGGGCTGTGGAAAGGGGAATGAAATGGTCCCCTCCATCTTCTCTCTGAACCCCTAAACTCCTTGCTTCCCTTTGGGGAGTAGAGAGAGGAAACTTTCTCATCTGCAGAAAAGAGGGGCTTGCATTAGACTTGTTTCTGCTGTCCCTTCTGAGTTCCCTTTCAGCTCTCAGTCTCTTTTCTAAGGTCCCTTCTAACCTCAACCTCCTTTGTTCTGAGGTTCTTTCCAGATCCAAAGTGATATATCCTACCTAATTCCCAGTCTACTTCCCACAGTCTCTGCCCTGAGATCCCTTCTAGCTCTGATGTTCTATGTTCTGAGGGAGTAGATATTCTGCAAGTGTCAAGATTCGGGCAAAGGAAAGAGACCACTCCTTAAAACTCGATTGCAAACATATTTGCCAAGGGTTTCTCTATTTCCTAACAATCCTTGCCCCAGAGCTGCTGAAGCATCTTCATTCTGGTAGGGCTAGGCATTAGCAGGCTTTCTCACTGTGGTGAGGCCAAGCCTGGGTTCTGGTTAGATGGAGCCAGGATCAAGGCCAAGTCTGGGTTCTGGTTAGATGGAGCCAGGATCAAGGCCAACTCTGGGTTCTGGTTAGATGGAACCAGGATCAGTAAGCCCAGGAAGCTATATAATCTCTACCCAAATTAGGGTGGGTCAAGAATGAGATATACCTGTGGTAAAAAGCTTCTTTTACTCACTCTTGGCTATGCTTTAAAATCCTGTTGGAAAACCCTACCTGGGTCCTGGTAAGTTAAGGAGAAAGAAGGGTTTGAGTCCAAGCCCAAGCCTCTGGGAAATTAGCTTTTTAAAAAGAAAACCTCAGAGAAAATGGTTCTAGACTATAGTTTCAGAAGAATTGTGGGAGGAGAAATACAGAAGAAAAACAACTGCTTGAACACATGGGCTGATGGGGATATTATTGGGGATGTAGACACTAAATGATAACTCTAGTCCAACTATCAATAATATGGAATTGGGTCTTGATCAATGATACATGTAAAACCCAGTGGAATTGTGCATCAGCTAAGGGGGCCTAGGAGGGCTTGGGAGAGAGGGAAAGAACATGAAATATGTAACTAGGGGAAAATATTCAAATTAAAAGCTTTTAAA
Source organism: Gracilinanus agilis (assembly GCF_016433145.1). NCBI lineage: Eukaryota > Metazoa > Chordata > Mammalia > Didelphimorphia > Didelphidae > Gracilinanus > Gracilinanus agilis. The sequence goes on along the minus strand of NW_025388651.1, from coordinate 6,073 downwards.
AAATAGACTATAGCTTCAGAGACGGTACCCCCTCCTACCTAAGAATGTTTCTTTACTACCATTTTTGAAGGACAAAGTTGATGATGTCAAAAACAAAGGCTTGGATCACAGAATGTTCTAGTTAATAAGACACAAGGTCACAGGTAGCCAACTGATGAAAATGTGGCAGGCCCCAGTTATCCTGCCCTTGGTGAAATCAGTACCCATAACATCCTTACTCTCCACCCTAATCCTTTCTGGGGAGGGAAAGGTATGGTAGAATTCCTTTTTCTAGAACCTCTAAACCAAAATGTCTAGTCTTGGCACAAAAGTGAGGATGGGGCCGTCTCTCAATCCTGGATAATTACAAAGGGGAAAAGTGCTATAGGAAATCTGAGGAGGGAGAAATAGCTTTTCTATGGGAGCAAAGGATAGGGAGCCTTCTTGGAGGAAATGGCATCAGAGTTGGCCTCAAAGGATAGGGGAAAGGAGATTTCAAAAAAGATGAAACCAGGAGCTGCAGGAATCCATTTCAGGCATAAGAAATAGGATGCAGAGAGACCAAAGAGGGCAGGAGGACGTCAGAGACAGTGGGTCTGGCTGAATTGTAGAAGGAAGAGCGAAGGAAAAGAATAACATAAGTTTTATCTCATCAACCCTTCAAAGCTGACTTTCCCCCCACCCCAACATGCTCTCAATTTCCAGTCACACCCACCAGCTCAGATCCCCCCCCCCCCCACCTACAACTCTCAGAATTCTGGAGGGCCATAAAGCAGTACCGGCATGTTGCTTTTCTATCAATCAGGCAAGTATAGCTGCTTCCCAGGTAAACTTTTCAGCTGCCAGGAGTGGCTATGTAGAAGGGGGGGAATCCTTGACCTTTCCCCATCCCCTTCTCCAAAGGAAGTTACTTCTTAGAGAAGGGAAAAGGTTCTCCAGCAAAAAGTTGGGCCTACCCAAGAGCAGCTAAGAACTGCAGGCCAAGTCCTACTGATAGAGAGATGGCATAATAAGCAAGGAATCTCTGAGAAGGAAAATCAATGTATTTCTCTTCCTAGGACTTGAGGAAAGAGCTAGCTAGCTAGCTAGAAAAGATCTTTTACGAGCTAGCTAAAGAGAGAGGAATGGGGAAAGAAATGGGGGAAGGAAGAAAGGAGGAAACCTGAATCCTACAATGGCAAAACACAGTTGTCAAAAATTGCTTCTACATTTAACTGAAAAAATAAATAAATATTTTAAACAACTTTTAAAAAATACTCTGTCCTGCCCTAGGTCCATTTCACTTTCCATTTTTATTTAATGCCTACTGTTTGATATCTTTTAAACCGATTTCTTTCCATCTCTAAGCCTAGTGACTTTGTTTGGCTAAATAGGAAATAGGCTTTGCCAAGAATGCAAGAGATAATCATTTTATCTTTGAATCCATCCTTTGTTTCAAAGCAGCATGGAGAGTGCTAGATTCTGAATGAGAAAGAACTGAATTCAAATCCAGTTTCCCACTCTTACTAGCTGTGAGGGACATTGACCCTCTTGGAGTTTCAGTCTCCCCATCTGTAAAAGGGAGCTAGGAAGAACTATTGTTCTAGCCTCACAAGGTTGTCCTGAGGAAGGTACCACATTAACTTTAATTTGTTATATGAGCTATTTTACATTCACATTTCAGTGATGTAGGGAACTCCTCTCAGGGCAAGTCCCTTGACCAGTGTAGATTGGTACCAGTTCAACAAAGGTGTCATCAGGAGCATTAAAGGGTCAAGCAAATTGATTTGCCCAGGGTCATACACAGGACTTGAATTCAGGTCTTTCTGACCCAGAGGCTAATTTTCTATTTGCATACCTCTTTCCCTCTCCCTTGTTCAATTAATTACTAAAGCCACAAAGTTAAAGGCTTCAGAGCCATAAGAACTATCTAGTCTGATCCTCTCATTTTAAATATGGGGAAAGTGAAGCACCGAGAGAGGAAATGCCTTACCTTTGATCACACAGCAAATAACCAGTAAGTCCCAGGACTAAAACCCAGGTCTTCAGACTCCCAAGTTCTGCCCAGTTCCTCTCCAACCAGAATAGAAAAATGCTAAGCATCTAAAGTTAAAAAGTCCCAGGGAGATCTTACCCAACTTATTTTACACATGATAAAATTGAGCCCAGTGATTTGGGAGTCAAAAGATAAGACAAGAATCTGGAAGCAGAGAGAAATATCCCTTCTCACACCCCCATTTCCCTTTCTCCATCCCTTCAAATGGACCTTCCTTGTGTGCCACCATTAAAAAGTAACCATACTAGGGGCAGCTGGGTAGCTCAGTGGATTGAGAGTCAGGCCTAGAGATAAGAGGTCCTAGGTTCAAATCTGGCCTCAGATACTTCCCAGCTGCGTGACCCTGGGCAAGTCATTTGACCCCCATTGCCCACCCTTACCACTCTTCCACCTAGGAGCCAATACACAGGAGTTAAGGGTTTTAAAAAAAAAAAAAACAATTTTAAAAAAAGTAACCATACTGGGGATAGTTGAGTAGCTCGGTAGATTGAGATCCACACCTAGAAACAGAAGGTCCTGTATTCAAATCTGACCTCAGACACTTCCTAGCTGTGTGACCCTGGGTAAGTCACTTAACCCCCATTGCCTAGCCCTTACCACTCTTCTGCTTTGGAACCAATACACAGTATTGATTCTAAGATGGAAGGTAAGAGTTGTTGTTGTTGTTGGGGTTTTTTTTTGTTTGTTTGTTTTTTAAGTAACCATACTAAGGCATTTGGGGATGCCTGAATCCCTCTTGGAAGTCCCACTTTTGAGGTGCCACTTGGAAGTCTCTCCTCTGACCAGTGACTCACATTTTTGAATGAACTATAATTTATTTTTGGATCCCCATTAATATAACATTCGTGCATGTGGCCTTCACAGAAGTGCAAAGAGAAAGAAGAAGCTAAACTGGAGATGCTGAGCTGATAGGTTCCATGCTCGTTGAGACCTGGGATTTTGGTCACAGAGCTTTCCTTGTTCCATGGGATGGCTGAGTGCCAAGTGAACCAAGGCTCCCCAACCCTGTTCCTAAACATAGATGAAAACCAGAAACCAGGAGCCAGGCACCACCACCATCACTACCACCTCCTACAATGACCCTGGAGCCTTCCACATCCCTTCCCCCCAGAACACTGAAGGCAAGAGACATAGTAGAGAAGAGAAAGTTCAGAAAACCTTGGTTCAAAACTTGGCTTTTCTGCTTATTCACTGTATGGTCTCAGGGGAAGCCCTTCCCGCCTTTAAGCCTCGGTTTCCTCATCTGTTTCACTCATCATCATTGAGTGAGATTTCTCAGGTCCCCTTCTACTCTAAACCTATAGGACTACTGTTCTGATTGAGCAGCCAGGAGCAGACTGCCCAGAGAACTGTGGATGCCTGGAGCTATTCCAAATACTCCCTGGATTAAGAAGGAGAAACTCTAGGTTTGTTGTTTTTTTTTTTTTAAATTTGTTGCCAGCGACTGAATGATCCGCAGAGAAATCTCAGAAAAACTGTATTAAACTCTAATGAGGCTTGGAACCTTGAAGGTGGTAGGACTCAGTTCTTGATGATGCAGTGGACAGAGCCTGGACTTGAGGCTTCTGACATATCCTGGGTGTTTGACCCTGAAAGTCATTTAACCTTTCTTTGTCTCAGTTCCCTAAACTATAAAACGGGGACAATAACAGCACCTACCTCCAAGTCTTGTTGAGAGGATCCAATGAGATTGTGAAGCACTTGGCACAGTGCCTGGCATATAGTAGGTGTTATATAAATGTTAATTATTATTTCAAAAGGCCAAAGGGCTAAGTGACATAACAGGAAGGGTCCTTGGAGGTCTTTCTGCCCATTACCCTGCCTCTGGGCAAAGTTACCCCTGAGGAACCCTAGTTATTTAACTATCTATCTGCATTATTCAGCAACCCCAAAATAAGAACAGGATGTCAGAGGCTCCTGACACATCTCCCCTGGCAGCAAAGGCGATGAATGAAATTTCTCCTCTTCTTTTGGGAGAGGCTAAGACATGCATGGGAAGTGAACTTATCCTGGCTCACACACTATGTCAGTGACTAGAAACCTCAGTTACCAATGTAGGAGTTTGAAGTAAAGAGTTCCTGGAGCTGAAATGAGGAAGATTTGAGTTCAAATTCTGTCTCAGACACTTACTAGTTTGTATGATCCTGGCCAAGTTCCTTAACCTCTCTCTATGCCTCAATTTCATGATCTGCAAAATGGGGATAAGAATAGACTTTCCTCACAGGGTTTTTGTGAAGACCCAATGAGATTTTATACATATACATATGTATGTAGGCATATATATGTGTGTATATACATATATGCATATAGTAATTAACAAACTTTAAAGCAATAGAAAAATGTGACCTCTTCAGATTTTAGAAGCAATCCACTCCATTTTATGTCATCTATTCCTCTGCCCAAGCCCAGAGGAAATAGAGACTAAGCCACGCGCTGCAAGATGTGGGTAGGAAGAGAGTTCCAGTGTCAATCTGAAGGTTTTTGTTACTCTAAGGGTCAGGGACAGAGAACTGCCCCCTTAACAAACAGGGCTGCAAGAGATTTGGGAAGAGCACCATATAGAACAGGCATCTATACTGAGCAGGGTCCTTTTCTACCACTTTCCTCAGGCCCTTGACCACCCCCAGAAGGATGCCTCTAGTCATTGGGGATGTATAGACCCCTGTTCTACAACTTATTCATGGGTCAATGAACCGGGATAAGAAAAATTATTCTGGGATTACAGGAGGGTTGAACTGACAGACTGACAGACAAGCAGAAATCCTCTTGCTGACCAATGACAAAGTTTAATGATTTGGGGTACATAGTTTATAGGGGAAATGACACAGGCTAAAGGATTAGGTAAATCTTTTGCAGGGACAATGGTTAGTAATGATTTACAAGATAGAGATAATGGATTTAGATTACCTCAGTGGTTCTAAACAGAGTTTTCTATAGGTAACCATCTGGCTAAGTTTCTCATAGAATTCCTGCACCAGTGATTTCTTGGAAGAATATACAGTATTTGTGATAGGGAAAAGTTTGTTTTCTCATGCTTAGGAGCAGGCTACGTGTTTGGCAATTCCTATACCATGGCTGTGATTTTACTGGGGTCTACTCTTTTTGCTGGGGGCTACAGGGTTGGTCCTATTTGAGGAGTCCCATGCAGTGGGGTGACTCATGGGTTTGTTGGTGTTGCCATTTAGATGATTTGTCATGTTCAACTCTTCATGGCCCTATTTGGGATTTTCTTGGCAAAGATACTGGAGTGGTTTGCCATTTACTTCTCTAGCTGGTTTGACAAATGAGGAAACTGAGGCAAGCAGATTTAAGTGATTTTCCCAAAGTCCCACAGCTAGGACAAGTCTGAGGCCAGATTTGAACTCGGATAGACTCCAGATCCAGCATTCTTTCCACTGTGCCACCTCACTGCCTACACTAGGGTAATCTCCCCAGCAACCACTTTTGGACCAAGGGAAGAGATTGACTTTTTTCAACAGACTTTTTAGGCCTTTCAGATCCTGGGAGAAATGGGAAAGTTTCTGGAAAAGGATAGAATAAAAGCCTTGGCTCAAGTCAGGCTTGGGTGTGTAGAATATGGACCACTATGCTTCCAGTGGCATCTGGTACCTAGTTCTGGTGAGTTTGACTGACAGCAGGTTAAGATTCCACAGAGATGAGATCAAATTCAGAAACTGCCAAATGTCAGCATTTCCAAGCCTCTAACAAAACACAATCGTGCCATGCCTAGTCTCCACCAATCCCAAACAGGTTTATGATGTCAATAGGGGGAGGAGGTAATTCCTCCAGATTAACTGGCACTGAGACCTTCAGGCCATTGGTATTAATCCTAGAAGAGAGTAAAGAAGAAGAGTAAGAGGCACCCTAGAGGCCCCTAGTGAGAAGAAGGTGGGTTCTGGTGTCAAAAGAGACCCAGGCTTGAATCCCAGCTCTGACCCAAGGGATGTGGCCCTCGGCAAGTCCCATGACATCTCTGAGTCTCTATTTCTTCTTCTGTAAAAAGGAGATATAATAATAATAATAATAATAATAATAATAATAGTAATAGTAATAGTAATA
>NW_025388650.1:0-5636 GCF_016433145.1 Gracilinanus agilis | reverse complement strand
TAAGACATCAGATGTGTAGTCAAAGTTATTTCTTTCATTCAAGGAATTCCTTCAGCAGAGAGCACTTTGAATCTGTCTCCCATTCCATTTATATCCTTTGTTTTTGCTTCTATTCTTCCTACCCATAGTCTTTTGTAATTTCCCAAAAAATACCTTGTCTTTATTTTGTATGCATTTTGTATTTATTTGTTTATGTACATGTAATTTCCCCTGATTTAATATCAGTTCATGGAGTCCTATGATTGCTTCACTTTTGTCTTTGTTTTCCAAGAACCTAGCATGATGGCAAGTATATAGTTTTTGACCTAGAACTTAATGAATAACTGAATGATTCTGCTTCCTTTATCAAATATTTAAAATTTTTAAAACAGTTTTGAGAGAAATGAGAAACATAAAGAATACTTGTTCAAATGATTACACATGTAAAATATCTGATTGCTCAATGTCTCAGCAATGAGAGAGTAAGGAATGAGAGAGGGAGGTTCAGAAGAAGGGAGGGAATTTGGAACTCAAAACAAAAATGTAATCATTGTTTTTACATATAGTAGGAGAAAACAAAATATCATTTAGAAAAGAATTCATGTTCAATTGTTTTGGAAAGAAGTTGACAAAGGATGCCAGAAACAATATTCTCTTCAACCCTAACCATCAAATGCTGCCTACTAAATCAGTCCTTTTTCTTTCTAACACCCAGATGAGCCACAATTGTAGAGAGGTTCTCTGGAAAACTCTGGATGGTTTGTAACAAATTCATACAAATTTGTGTCTACACATGTCAATGTGGAATGGAAATGTGAATCATTCTGGTGATGCTATTTAGACAATAAGATGTCTATGCTTTGGATTTAAAACAAAAACTCACACGGTGATTCCAATGAGTACAAGATGATGAAGCCATAGAAACCCAGTTAATTGAACCCATGGTAAGGCAGTATAGTGGGACTGTTTCATTTCTTTTAAGCTGATATGTGGCAAATGCTTAATTTCCTTCCAATTTGTAAAGTATTTGCATGTTGAGAGTATGACAAAGTAGGGGATCTAAGTATCTATGGGAGAGAGAGGAGAGAAAGAAGAAATGAAAAGACAAGGAAAAGAGCAGAGAACTTCCTTTTCTCTGAGGCCCTGCTTTTCCTGTGTTCTTTACGCCACCTCACTGCCACATTGTCATTACTAAGTAGGATGAATGTTGCACAGTGAGATTTGGTGCACACCCTGAACCAAATGAGGAGGTATTGCTAGGCACAGCAAAGAAGCTTTCTAAATTACCTTCGATCCCAAGGACATGAATCAGCACAGAGAGGTGGAAAGAGAGAACAAAACTAACATATGCTCAGCTACAGAAATTGCCACTTGTTTACAACTTGGCTGGACTTCTGATTAAACTAATTGATGGAAGAAAGTGTAAGGTTGTGGAAAGAGTACTGACACAAGAGCCAGAATGAGAAATCAAGGCTTATAGAGGCAAAAAGTACTTTCCTGAGGTCACATTAATATCATGTGAAAGAAAAAACACTTGCATCCCAATGTCTTTTAATTTCAAGACCAATATTTTGTTTTGTTTCATTTTGTTTTTTTATTTTTTCCCCATGTCATCAGGTGTTCTACATGAAGGACAAACAGGAAGAGATTCCATTTGTTCCTTTGCCTAAATTCCTATAGTAGTGTTTCCTTATTTGATTGTTTTTCTTCATCAAATAGACTTTCTGATTGTCCTCTTCATTTCATCTTCAAAGTTAGCACAAGTAGCAAAATGGAGAATACATCTGTGGATAGATACATAAATGTCATATACATATATATATATATATATATATATATATGATTATGTATATGTCTGTATGTGTGCATAACTTGAAAAAAGTATCACCAGGGAAAGTATCACGCAATGGAGCAGATATGGGGGGAAATAAGCCAAAATTGTCAGGATTTAGATCAGTGGTTCCCAAAGTGGGCACCACTGCCCCCTGGTGGGTGCTGTGATGATCAAGGGGGTGCAGTGATGGTCACAGGTGCATTTGGGGGGCCGTGATAGTATATGACAGGGGACGCTAAGTAATATTTATTCTGGAAAGGGGGCAGTAGGCCAAAAAAGTTTGGGAACCACTGATCTAGATCAAAAAAAAGGAATTTAAATCATGACTTATGCAGAGAATTAAATCTTTGATAGGTCTAAACAACCGGGTAAAAGTTCTCCTTTTATATGTCATCAACACTTCATGAGGTTTTGGAATGATATTAATATCTAATTGAAGATATTGTGAAGAGAACACAAAGTCTGGAGGGTCTTTTCAATCATGAAATATTTCAAGCTCTGGCCCAGGTCTCAGATCTATGACAGTTGTTGTGAGTGATATGGGAAGAGTTTTTAATTTATATATTTTTCCACTTAATAGTTATTTGGAATATTTTTTTCATAGGACCACAGATGGTTTTAATTTTTACATCTGAGAACTGCCTATTCATATTTTTTGACATTGTTTCAAGTGGGGAATGATTTGTATTCTTAAAAATTTGACAGTTCCATATATATGAGTGAAATAAAGCCTTTTTCAGTTACATTTCTTGTAATTTCCTCTTCCCCCCCAAGTTTGTTGTTTCCTTTCTCTTCTTTCTGGCTTTGATTTTGTTTGTATGGGACCTTTTTAATTTAATGTAATCAAAATCAATTTCATTTTATAATATTCTCTATGATTTATTTGATCATGAACTTCCCCTTATGCATAAGTATATGCAATAAACTTTTCCATTTTCCCATAATTTGTTTATGGTGTCATTCTTTATTTCTAAATCAAATATCCATTTTGACTTTATCCTGGTATGTGGTTTAAAATGTTGGTCTATGCCTAGTTTCTGCCACAATATTTTCCAGTTTTCCCCTTAGTTTTCTCAAATTATGAGTTCTTTCTCCCAAAGCCTGTATCTTTGATTTCATTGAATATTCACTCAGTAGCTATGGACATTAAGTGAAGTAATGATTACTTCATCTATTCCATTGATCTAATACTCTATTTCTTAGCTAGTACCAGATTGGTTTGATGATTACTGATTTATAGTATAGTTTGAGATCTGATATAGCTAGCATCCTTTCTTAATTTTTTTAAATAATTCCCTTGTTATGCTGAACCGTTTGTTTTTCTAGATGAATTTTATTATTACTTTCTAGTTCTGTGAAATGATTTTTTGTGGTTTGATTTGTATGACACTGAATAGGTAAATTAATATAAGTAGGATTGTCATTTTTATTATATTGATAGCCTATCCATGAGCAATTAATGCCCCCAATTATTTAGATCTGACTTTATTTATATAAAGAGTATTTTAATTGTGTTCATATAGTTCCTTGGTTTGTTTTGAGAGGTATACACTCAGGTATTTTATGTTGTCTAGAGCTACTTTAAATGGAATTTCATTTTCAATCTCTTGTTGTTGGACTTTGTTGTTGTAAATAGAAAGGATGATGATTTATATGAGTTTAGTTTGTATCCTGTGATTTTGCTAAAGTTAATAATTTCTTTTAGTTTTCTTAGACTCCTCCACCTTTAAAAGAAAGTCAGGGCAGCTGGGTAGCTCAGTGGAGTGAGAGTCAGGCCTAGAGACAAAAGGTCCTAGGTTCAAACCTGGCCTCAGCCACTTCCCAGCTGTGTGACCCTGGGCAAGTCACTTGACCCCCATGGCCCACCCTGACCAATCTTCCACCTATGAGACAATACACCAAAGTACAAGGGTTTAAAAAAAAGAAAGTCAGTTAAACCCTTTTTTGTGTCTATTTTAGAGGTATTTGTTTCTTAAGTATACATAAGTCCAGAAGACTTCTGAGGTGCCCTCTAAGTCTATGATCCAACAAAATTTTAAATGACAAAAAAGAATATTTCTAACAGTTAAAACTAATGAAAAGTGAAATAGGTACCACACGAAGTCCTGAGTTGTCTTCCATGGTTTTTTTTTTCCCCCAAGGCTGGATATTGTCAAATGGATGTAGAATGATTTCTTCTTCAAGATGTTTTTGAGGAAATTGTTATTGAAGTATGGGGATATCTCTAGAAGTTCTCTGAGATTCAAGTAATGAGGATCTTCATCAATGTGGTAGTTATATGTGTATACAAATATATCTATAGCCTATATAGATATATTTGCTTAATTCAAAGCAGTTATAGCAGATATGCTCCCTTAAGAATGGCCTCCATTTCTCCTAACTTTTTGCTTAAGATGAGACATTATTCTGAACTTCTTCATGCTCAGTTTGAGCCCAAAGGTAAACTGGTTTGTGAAGTTGAAAACACATCCATTTAGTTGTCTCTGAGTCACAGGAAAATACAAGAAGACCCACTTTTAAGTCTGGGGCATTTTTGATCACTAACCTTAAAAAAAAGGAGAGGGAATAAAGATGTTAGGAAAAATAGGAAATTGAAAAATCCATGTCCTGTATTTTTTTCCTGTTTAGATGTTGTTGAAATGATTCTTTGGGAAAATGGTGAAGCTACACTGAGACTGTCATAAAAGAGAGGCTGCTATAAGACCCCTCAAAGCCTGAATATAGCCAGCCAGTGCCAAGACCAAATATGGAAGGGACTTTATAGGCTTTATTTCATTTGTTCCCCACAACTCTCCCATGAGGTTAGTAGATAAGAACACTGAGGCCTCAAGAGGTGATTTACTTCCCTAGGATCATACCTCTAGGAACTGAGTCAGAGAAAGGACTGAAACTCATGCCATCCTGACTCTAATTCTAAGCCTTTAGCCACTGACTCTTTGCATTGAATATGTTGCCTATCCAGTATCTGTGCTTTTAAAATAATGTCTGCTTAATATTTCCAAGATTCTTTTCTTATAGAGAAAAGTAGTTCTGCATTGATGGGAACCTATAGGTAAACAAGTTTTTGACCAAAACCACTTCCATGATTCTATCTCTCTTCTTCCAAACTTCCTGAATGAGACTCCATTCTCTCCATTATCTTTTTTTAGTACCAGTTACGCAGGAATCCTGTTTATATCCTTAATCTCCCTATATCTAGATGAGCAAAAAATTTAGGAGAGATGAGCCCTTATCATCCTCCCTATTACAATTCCCTTACAAGAATTGCATGATATAATTTGCCCCTAATCCTTGCTGTCCTTTCTTAGGACTTTCTGACCATTACTATTGCCCTAGAGTCTCATCCCCTTGAAATATGAACTCCTCCAGAGAGTGTCTAACATATTTTATTATGGGTCCTCATGATTTAGCACAATGCTTGGCACATTGCAAGAAATTATATATACATATATACAAATTTATATATGTATATATATATAATATACATTTTTCATTCATCCAAAGGTGCATAATGAATCCAGTTCAAACGTGCAGCCAGGGTTTGGGAGGGGGTGGATTCTATGAAATGTTGTAAGAGTTAACAACAGATTATTCCTTTCATTTGATTTGTAGATATTAGACATGCTTTGGAAGCACATTTTAAATAGACTTTATGCAACCAAGCTAGACTTCCCATGCTATCAGTTAATTGAGGGCCAAAAGCTCTAGGGACATTTTTATCTTTACAACAGTTCAAGCTATTATTTTATTTTCCATTTTCAAAGTCATAAAATACCTCCTTTGACAGTCAGTCTAAGTAGAAGACTTTCCTCTATTTTTTTTT
>NW_025388649.1:0-4520 GCF_016433145.1 Gracilinanus agilis | reverse complement strand
GAGAGAGAGAGAGAGAGAGAGAGAGAGAGAGAGAGGGTTCATGGTGAGTGAGCTTCACAACATGGATTGGAGTCTAATAAAACCTCCCTTACCAGTCAAAGAATTCACAGAATCTGGACAAAATTTACCAATTTTTCTTTCAGTTTTTGATCTGCCATATTTCTCTGTGTTAATGAAGAAGTTAAAGTTATTGGTATCATATAGACTAAGATAAAGGTTAGATGAAAATTCAAGTCACTGAATTTTGATATATCTTTTTATCTGTTTTTCCCCTTCTCTACATTCATTTAATGGAATTTTACTCCCTGCCACAGTGTTAGTTTCAACAGAAGATACTTCATAACATTTTAGGGTCATACTCTAGAAATATTCATGGATTCAGGGAGGCCCAATGGAAGAAACGAACTTGGACTTTGGCAACATTCTCTTCAGAATTGTATTAAAATAGTACTTGTCATTTACTTACTTTGTAACTGTGAACAAATAATTTTCTTTCTCTGTTTTCCCCTCTGTAAAAAGAGATGTTTGTAGAAAGCAGGTAATCGTTAAGGTCCTTTCTATGTCTAGCATTCTCAGTTCTTTTAAAAGTAATAAGATTTAATCAGGGTAAAAGAAACATATTCTCAAATTATGGGTTACCTCTGAGAGGTTGCAAGAGCTTCTTGTAACTGCCAATGGAAAAGGGAAGGATGCATCATAAGAACTATATTTCAAATATTTGTACAAACATGGTTCTGTCCTAGATCCACTTTCACTTGATCAGTGCTTTTGAGAGATGTGAAGAAATATAGATATGATTCTTTGGTTATCTGCGGTGCTTGTAATAACTTCTCTCATATAAATAACAGTATCATATTTCTTGCTATTGGGAGGTACATGGAGTAGGAATTATAAGGATATATGATTACAGAAATGAGGGAAGGAACTTCTAAAGGTTGTTTCTGGGTTTTTAAAGGAAATTTATATATATAAAAATAGAACTTGAGGAATGGAATGAAATGTTTCCCTATAGGAAGAGTTCAAAATATATACCAAAGGAAGGAGAGGCAAGATGGTAAAGAAAAGGCAAAAACTCAGCTGAACTCTCTAACTATTCTCTTCAAACTTTCAAATGATATCTCAAAACAAATTCTAGGGTGGTAGGGATAAGAAAACATTATAGTTAGACTTTTTTCCAACCCATGAAAACTTATTAAGTCAATAGGAAACGATTTAGGGGTGGGGAGGGCCACCTGGAAAACAATGCCTGCCCTGACAATATCTGCAGCAGTTCTTAGTGTCAGCAGCAACAGTTTCAGGAATTCTCAGACTAGAGATAGTAACAGGTTGGAAAATTGGCCAGGAATAGATTACAGAAGACTGCTGGCAATGAATGCAGGACCCTATTGCATTGCAAGTATAGATACATAGGTTACAATGCCAGGTAGAAGAAGAGTACTAGCACTCGCAGTCACAAGGGAGCAGGGACTCTCATCACAATTCCAAGATACAGAAAAGAACTAGTGGCTAAAAAAGTTATGGTTTATGATCATGATGGAATACTATTATGCTATGACAATGATGAGAGTGTCCTCATAAAAACCTAGAGAGATTTATATGAACTGATGGAAAGTTAAATAAGCAGAACCATGAGAATACAGTACACATTACTGGCAATATTGTACAATGATCAAGGCAAAAGTCAAGGAGACTGGTGATGGCTCAGGATGAAATGGATGATCTTGGTGACTTCTATATCTAATCAAGCTCTAAGTGCTCTACAGTGCCTGTTTCTCCCTCTTTTGTAAACTTATACAAGGCAAGTGCTCACATAGAACTCAAAGTGATACAAGGACAGTAAGAAAGTCTCTCTGAACAATTGAGAAATTTCTTGTGAGATATGTAAGAAAATGGCACAGGACTGTCCAACATGGCATGCCCACATCAAAGAAGGTGCTGTTTTCTATGACCAAAGCAAAATTGAAGTACCTCAAAAGAAACATGGGATGTACATATTTAAAGATATCTCTATTTGAATGTTAAAAATGGATATTTGTGTGAGACATGAGATAGAGCCTTCTAAGCTAGTATTGATTTTTCAGTCTCAGTTGGAAATAAATGGGCATTGATGCAGTAATGTCATTTTGTTGTTTTTGACTACAAAGTACAATAATCAAATTACCAACAATAATCAACTGTGAATGTTTTAACAATTCTGTTCAATACCATGACTCAAGATAATTCTGAAGGACTTATGAAAAATGCTATCCTCCTCAAGAGAGGGAAGTGATGGAAGTTTGAATACAGATTGAACTATATTATTTTTCATTTTTCTTATTTTCTTGCCTTTTTCTAGCAACATGACTAATGTGGAAATATATTTTGCATGGTTTCACATGTATAATTGATATCACATTTCTTGCTTTCTCAATGGGTGGGGAGAGAAGGGAGGGAAAGAATTTGAAACTTAAAACTTTCAAAATAAATATCTTCCAAAAATAACAAAAACAAAATAGAGGCCAGTTATCTATCTCTGTCTTTCTCTTTATTTATCTCTTATAATAGTCAGTTCACATCATAATCCCATGTAATTTGTTTTATGTATTTAAAATATTGTCTCAGGGTCATTTCATCAGACTCTCAAAGAGGACCTGTTACATGAATATATACATTCAAGGTTAAGAATACTTGCTTCACAGTGTGATTGTTAAAAGAAAAAGAACTAGCCAAAGGTCTTCTGAGCAAAACTGACTTTATTTAGAGTAAACTGACTTTATTGTAAGATCTGCAGGTCACAAAAGCCAGGGTCGACAAATACTCCCCAAACGGTCTGTGACTCCCAGTCTTACAGTTTAAGATATTGATAGCATAAGTATAAGCATAGGCATTGGTGAAATGAATAGTTTTTGAGATGAACTTTCTCATTAGGGGTGTGCCTGAGGGGGTTCTTCTTTGAAATTCCAGATGGCCAGCAACTGAGTTTCAAAACCATATGGTGAGCAGTGAAATTTCCCAACACTTATTCCTTCTTAAGGGCTAAATCTGAGAAGACACTGCTCAGGGTCCAAAGAGCACAAAGAATTAATTTTATTTTGATTACTGACATAGCACATTTATCTATAATTATTTCTTGATTATTATTACTGATAAGTATATTTTGTATACAGTTATTCAATGACTAAAACTGGGATTATGCCTTACTATAAATCACAGTTACAATTTAACATTAATTAAGAAACTGATAATAAACTAATTAAATTTTTCCTTTCAATGTACAGATGAGCAGAAGTTAGCAAAAGTATAAATAAATATAATGCATATATATGTATATATATGTGTGTTTCCACCAATTTTGCACCCTTTTTTTGATTAATGAAATGGAGACATCCTCTTTATCCTCCTCTTCATCTGAAGAAAACTCCTTGCCATAAGTTGTTGCTGCTCCCTTTGAAGTTCCTGCAGCTTATCAGTGTTAAGCTCTTCTTTATATTCCTGAACTAATATGTGATTCTTAGTTTTGGCTAGAGCAGGTATTCACTTCCTAAGGTAGAGCCACCGACAAGTTCAAGCAAGTGCATCAAGAAAAAAATCAAACATAAAATACAGCAACAATTTTTATCAAAATGTACCAAATATCATATCCAAGGAGCTCTGAAAGTGTCATAGAGTACCCCTGTTTGGCTGGTATGTAGCATTGATTCTAAAATGGAATGTAAGGGGTCTAAAAAAATAGTATTCAGAAAAGAGGGTAAGTTATAAAAATTGCAAATCTCTAAAACAATAAAACTTGAAAAGAATAGTCAAAATGTTTTAAAAATGATGAAATAATAGTAGGCAATAATTCACTAATGGTCTGACAAAACAGGAAGGGAATGAAAAGATTTTAATAGAATGATGAAAAACACTCAAATCTGAAAAATCAGTGGAAAGAAGTAAATGTAAAAATTTATTGGAAATTTCATATATTTTAAACATTCTTTGGACCTTTATAAAAATGATCATTTTATCTACAAGGGTCTTTAAAAATTAAGAAAGAAATATTAAACACTCCTTTCATAGAACATAATACTATAAGAATAATTAACATTTTATTTAGTGATACAACATATAAATCACTTCTAATACAGATTATAAAACTATGTATTAATTGTTATCTATTTTAAGACATTTTAGAAATAATAAGCGTGTTATTAAATATAATGCCAATAGGAATACCAATATTTCAAAATTATGTTTGCAAATAAAAGAGCAACAAAATAAAATTATAGCCCTAAAATTTTTTATGTACAAAAGAGAAAAAGAAAGTTGTATAATAAGCAGTGGAGTTTTTTAATTAAAGAACTAGCAAATTAATAAATCTAAAATAAATAGAAAAAGGAAGTTATCAAAAGTGAAATGAACATAACTGAAAATAAAATAGCAAGTTGATGCAGCAAAGAGCAGTTTTGAGGTCCTAATACAATTGATAAACTTTTCCCCAATGCATTTTATTTATTTATATTTATTTAAAGCTATTTTATTTTCTCAATTATATATAATAA
>NW_025388648.1:0-2364 GCF_016433145.1 Gracilinanus agilis | reverse complement strand
CCCCCCCCCCCAGGCTGTCCTTCGACAAGGAAGAGATGGTGCGCCGGGCGCTGCGCCTCATGGAGCTCTACAAGGAGGTCGGCATCAGCAAGGAGCGAGTCCTCATCAAGCTGTCCTCCACCTGGGAGGGGATCCAGGCCGGAAAGTAAGGCCGCCCTTGCGAGGCAGCGGGAGGCGGTTCTTCTGCCCATGCCAGCCCTGGCCCCCTGCGGTGCCCGCTGACCCACGGCCGGGGGGCTGTTCTCTGTCCGCCCAGGATCCTGGAGGAGCAGCACGGCGTCCACTGCAACATGACGCTCCTGTTCTCCTTCGCCCAGGCCGTGGCCTGCGCCGAGGCCGGCGTCACCCTCATCTCCCCCTTCGTGGGCCGCATCCTGGACTGGCACGTGGCCAACACGGACAAGAAGACCTTCGAGCCGCACGAGGACCCAGGTGGGTGAGGGCGGCCCGGGGGCCCTGGGGGAGGGGCGCCCGGCCGGCACTCAGCCGCCTCCCCTGCGTCCTCCCCAGGCGTGAGGAGCGTCACCAAGATCTACAACTACTACAAGAAGTTCGGCTACAAGACCATCGTGATGGGCGCCTCCTTCCGCAACGTGGGCGAGATCAAGGCCCTGGCGGGCTGCGACTACCTCACCATCTCGCCCAAGCTGCTGGCCGAGCTGCTCAAGGACGGCAGCAAGCTGGGGCCGGCGCTCAGCGCCCAGGAAGGTCCGCGGCCCCCCGGCCGGGTGGGGGGCGGCTCTGAGGGCCAGTCAGTGCCCCGCCGGCATACGTGACCCCTGTGTGCCCCCAGCCCAGGCCTGCAGCCTGCAGAAGGTCCACCTGGACGAGGCCGCCTTCCGCTGGGAGCACAACGAGGACCAGATGGCCGTGGAGAAGCTGTCCGACGGCATCCGCAAGTTCGCCGCCGACGCCGTGAAGCTGGAGAAGATGCTGCAGGTGCGCGGGGCGGCCGCTCGGGAGGGGCGGGAGGAGGCTCCCCGCCTCCCTCCGGCAGCCCCACCCACCGGCTCCTCCTTCCCAGGATCGGATGTTCAGTGCCGCAAACGGCCGCTAGCCGGACTCGGGGACGGACGGCGGGACCCGCGCCTGGAGTCTAGGCTGAGCTGGTGGAGGGGCCGGTGGACGGCCCGACGACGGACGGCCCGACCAGGGACGGAGGGGCGGACGGACGCGCCCCCTGCGATGACGCCTGACCGAGGCGGTTCTGTCAGTTTGCCCTCGAGCATTAAAGTGGTCTCTTACCCCCCCCCCCCCGCCCCCGGCTGTGCTCTCATTGGCTGCGTCTCGCCCAAGGCCTCGCCTCTAGGCCGCCTCTGAGCCTCGGCCCTCCCCCGCCGATGGAGGGTCTGGCAAGATGAGGGCCCTGGCCTGGGGCCTTCCCCAGTGACTCCTGGCCGGCCCTGCTCCGCGCCCCGCCCCTCGGAGTCACGTGCCCAGGACGCGAGACTCCGGAGCGGTGGAGGAAGAGGTAGAGCCCGGGCTGGGGCGGGGCGAAGGAGGGCCCTGCGTGAGGGCGGGGCGCCCCCTGGCGGACACGCACGTGAATAACTGAGCAGGGCCGTTCCTGGGTAGAGCAGCTGCCAGAGGCTCCCGCTGAATCTCGCCATTCTCTCTACTTTACACTACACCGCGGGGGAAACTGAGGCACGCTGGGTTCGAACCCAGGTCTCCCTGCCTCTGGGCCAGTCCACTTTGATTACACTGTCAACCCGCAGACCCGGCCCCCAACCCCGCACAGGGTAATAGGGCGCCCCTGGAGGAAAACAGAGCTGCGAGGGAGTTGGGGGTAGCCTTAGGCCATAAGGACCCCCTAACCCCCACCCCAGAGGTGTTCCCTACAGGAGTCAGTCCGCGGGTGGACTAGAGCCCTAGGGTGGGGCAGGAAGACCCTCAGTCTTCTCTTCCATAAAATGGGCCTAATGCTGTGTGAGTGCAAGGTCAGCCGCTGCCCTCCCCCCTCATTAGGAAGTTCTGGATAAAGAACCGCTTGGATGAGGGCCCCCTGCCACCCACCTCAGGCAGTCCCTAGGCTAGATGGGACACCCCCTGGGGGCTGGGTGAGAATCCTCCCTACATTCCTCCACAGAAGGGCCAGGAAGTCCGTCCCTGCGGGAAGCTGTGGTGCAGCCCCCCTGCCTCTGTTGCTCTATGGCGTGCCTCTGGCCTGGCTGTCATCCAGGGCCTGACCCAGTGGCTTAGTGGGAGGAACTCTGTTAGACCTGGAGAACCTGGGCTGGTCATTACCCTTTCTTGCCCTCCCCCTTCCCCCATGGCTGCTGGACCTCCTCAGCGCCCCCTTCCATCTTCAGTGGCTCCCTGTTGCCTCTGGCGCTTGGCTTTCCAGCCTTCCGCTCCAGCCCC
>NW_025388647.1:0-7641 GCF_016433145.1 Gracilinanus agilis | reverse complement strand
TTCTTTCTTTCTTTCTTTCTTTCTTTCTTTCTTTCTTTCTTTCTTTCCTTTTTTCTTTCCTTCTTTCATGATTTCCTTCTGGCAGGGAATTTCCAGTGTGGAATTTTTTCCACCAACTCAGATCAGTTGACTTGTCTATAAATTTTCAATTTAGTTGTCTTGAGAACTGAGAGGTTAAATAACTTGCCTGTGATCACACAGCTAATTCATGTTATGATGATATTCATCATGGAATGTTTCACTAGGTACTTAATCATTTATTGATCAACTCCCAAATTTGAGGCAGGCTCCTTGCTACATTATGTTGCCTCTTCAAACAGAAAAAAGATTTTTATATGTGTATGTGTATATACAATGACTAATAGAATCCCTTCTTAGTGTAAAAATGGATTTTAATCTTGTTTCCTTATACTACTCTTATACATAGAATGGTTCAACTATATTTAAAAACAGTAAATTCAGTAGGCCATTTTAATTTGGACCTCTACAAAATCTCTTTCTGATTCTGATGTTTATTACATGTACTGGGATAGCTGTTGTAATTTTGATTCCATAGTAATTAGAAATGTTTTTATATAAGTTCTTTAAAAATATGTGATGCTTTAGAAGCAGCTAGCAGAGGAAGGGGAGGGTGAGAAGGAGATGAGGAAGATGAGAAGCACAAAAGAAGGGAGGGAGGGGAAGGTAGGAGAGAGAGAGAGAAAGAAAGGAGGGCTCACATTCAAAGTGCAACTCAGACCATTAAGATTCTTTTTATAAGACTAGATCTCAGTGACTTGTGATATTAGTATTTGATTTCACTGGATCTCCCTGTGAAGGTTGTATGGCAAGACAATATTATTATTATTATCATTATTCTCATCCTCCTTCTCCTTCATCATAACCTTGCTTAAACCAGAAGGCTTGCAATTGTTGACTAGTTTTATTATCCATATAGGCTTTTGAGCAGACTTGATATTTGCAGCAGTAAACCTAATAGGTTGATTATTTTGTATCCTCCTTCATCCCTAAGAAAAAGAAAAATATATAGAAAGAAAAAAATAGATGATAAAATAAAAATCTAAATTCCTATCTGTGACTTTGTATGGCAAGATTCCTCTTTAGAAAGAGAATGATTTTTTTTCCTAATTAGTATTGCTGCTCATAAATTAAATACTAGAATTAGATACCTAAATCCCTTGCATTGAAGTCATCCTCATACCTGTTAGGATAGGTCTGTAGCAGTCCACGTATTCATTCCACAGTGGAAAAAATACTTAATATTGTTTGAACTGGATTGAATTGAATTTACTTGTCATACCTTGATGAACTTAAGGAATGCTTTTATTTGCTTCTGATGCCTTTTCTTTCCTCCCAGTTACATGAGTAGGGATGGTATGACTTTATTAGGTCCCTATGAATAACCACTGCCACGGGTTTCTGTCCTCTAGGGATAGGAAATTGGGAGTAAACTCAGACAGTAAAATTTAGATAGCTCCAAGCTGGATTGAAACATGATTTCATCATCACTTACTGCTCCCTTTCTTGAATAAACTGTGTGTGGCCTCTGAAAATGATTCTCAACCTTGGACTTGTACAGATAGTTGGGAACACTCCCTCTCACAACATTACAAACATGAGGGTGAAAAGACTCAGGCTCTTATGCCTCTTGCACCACCATCATAGCTTCAGTGGATCCTCTCATATTAAATTGGCTTCTCTACCTACTTACTCTCAGTTGTCATCATTACATGGGCCACCATGATCTGAAATGCATCAGCCCCACTCTTTTGCTTGAGCAGAAGTAATCAGTCATTCCCTTGGTTTAATTGTTTCATAGAGAAAGAGTAAAGGATTTGGAATTAGAGGAACTGATTTCAAATTCTGAGTCTGTTATTTGAATGAATTTGGGCAACCTAATTCATGATCACTTCATGATCTTAACCTCCCTCTCAGTTCTAAAAGTCCATGATAGTTCAATTCCTGGAATGTCCCAGGGGAATTTCTTGAACCCTATCCAAGATACTACATGTGCCCTTTTCTGCCTCTATGATTTACTTCATCTCATTTTCCCTACTGTACTGACAAGTTCCTGGATAAAGGCCTATCACAATATTTTTCCTCCTTCAGATAGCTTAATTTGAATCAAGCAATTAAGTGTTTTGCATGGTGGCCACATCACTTTTTGTCTGATATTTTCGAGGCATGCACCAGAGTATATAAACAGTAGATTTTAGCCCAAACAGATTTTTTTTTAAAACCATCAAAAATTCAAGCTCTAATTTTGATAGATTGTCACTTCAGACAAAATATTTTGAGGATGCTAGTGAACCCATTTTTAGACATTTAAAACAGTACAATGTTGGCTTCAGTTTCATATCTTCTCAGACTTAATACTTTTTAAAAAATGTCTGAGTTGAGAGCTCACTAAGTTCTATTACAGCCCATATAAAGAATTTCCCACCCACAATATTCCCGGGAAAATGTTATAAAGGAGCTTAACTGTATAGGAATAAACCCTGCATTTTTCTGAGTTGAGTAAACATTCAGAGCTCATTACATATATAGTAATCACGCAGCAATTTATATTTGCAAATCAAAGTGGTTCTGGCCTGGAAGGGAGGAATCCACGATCTTTTATAATCCATATGCAGCTTAGGAATGAGATATAGGCTTTTAGATGTGGGCATTGTTGTACTAGCCAGCCCAGGAAAAAATGGAAGAAAAATTTTGGCCAGAGACCCTGGGAAAAATCTTCCATTTTGGGTTCATGTTCATGCATTTTGTTCTAGATCCATTGTGGAGTATGAGAGGAAGGGACCAAAGTAGACAATTCAGTTACTCCCAATACTCCTCACTCTCTGAGTGATCAGAATTGACCATCCTTCATAAATGGGAATTTACCAGACTCCCACTTTGTTTGGTGCTTTGGAGAAATAGTTACACACAAGATTTTTACCATCTTGACCTGAAAGAGTTAAGTTCAATTAACTTTTTGGTGTTTATTTTCCCTGAAAGCTGAAGAATTTGAATGGCCTAGGTTTGAGTTAGAAGTTACTATGAAGATAGGTGTTTTAAAGATGTTAGTTAATAAACATTTGTTAAGAACCTACTAAGGATCCAGGGCACATAGGTGGCACACTGAGTGGATAAAGCACCAGGCCTGAAGTCAGGAAGACCCACATTAAACATCTACCCCAAACACTAGCTATGTGTCCCTGGTCAAGTCACTTAACACTGTTGGCTTCCATTTTCTCATTTGTTAAATGATTTGGAGAAGGAAATGGAAAACCACGAGAGAGGTTTTCTTTGCTAAGAAAACTCACCTAGAGTCACGAAATGTCAGACAACTGAAACCACTAAACAACAATACAATCTTGGCTGCTGTTTCATTTTTTTTCAGGGGCAGCTAGGTGGCAAAGTAGATAGAGTACCTGATCTGGAGTCAGAAAGACTCATCTTCCTGAGTTCAAATCTGGTCTCAGATATTTACTAGCTGTGTGACCCATGGCAAGTCACTTACCCCTCTTTGCCTCAGTTTCATCCTCTGTAAAATAAGCAGGAGAAGGAAATGGCAAACTACTCCAGTGTCTGTGCCAAGAAAACTCCAAGTGGGCTCTAAAAGAGTTGGGCAGGACTGAAAAATAACGGGGAAAAACAAAAATGACCTAGCACAGTGCTAAGTGCAGGAAAAAAACAGTTCTTACTCTCAAGGAGCTCATATTCACATGGAAAAGACCATATACAAACAACTACGGACAAACAAGCTATATACAGGATAAATTTAAACTTATTATCAAGGGCAAGGCACTAGAATTAAAGGGAATTCAGAAAAGCATCCTAGAAAGGTCATATTTTAGGAAGCCAGGAGGCAGAGCTGAGAAGGAATTCTGGCTTCCTTTTGGGGAATGAATTTAAAATTTTGTGAAACAAAAAAAGGAATAAAATAAAATAAAATAAGTCACACAATTACCTGACATAGATTTTACTCTTTATGCACCTTCTCCGCCCCCCCGCCAATGCCATAGGTAAAGGAAATTTAGCCCTGCTTTTAGAATAGTATATGAAGTACTCAATAGAAATCGGTTGAGTTGGATTGAATTGAAAGGACATGACATTTTGTCATCAAACCCTTTCTTCTTGCAGAACATTGTTATTGAAAATACATATGGGTATTTGGGGGGCAAATTTTAGCATTTAATGGGAGAAGTGAAAATTCATCCAAATGCTTAAAGGAAGTAAGTCATCCTCTAACATGGGAATATTACTTCCCCAAAGAAGTAATCTTTAGAGATGAATGTACAGAGACGGTCATTCACCAAATGAATGTTCATGAAGAATTAAAGTTGTGTGATTAAGATTGTGAATGAAGTGTGTGACTCACATGAGAAATAAAGTATTTTGGGGCCAGTGTGGGAGGAAAGTTGAAATGGGACATTAATTTGATCAGTAATTTAATTATAAATAATTTAAAGCACAGAGTCTAAAGTAAAATACTGAGACTTTTTACATGAGTACTTTAAAAAATTAATTTTTTTTTTATTATTCAGCCCTTCTCTCCCCTTCCCACACCATAGAAGGCAACTTCCAACAAAATACATAGCTTATGTCTTTCATGTTTCCACTTCTAAGTTTGTCTCTGGAGGTCAACATTTCCCAATTCATTCTTTAAACATCAAATCTGTAACTTGATATACTATTCCCTTGATTCTACTCATTTCACTTTTTATTATCTCATGCATTTCTTTCTAAGTTTAAAAAAAAATTTACCTGCCCATTGTTTCTTATGGTGCGTATTCCTTCCCAATCATATGCCACAAACTTGTTTAGTCATTCTCCAATTGATGGGCATCCCCTGGCCAGTTCTTTGCCACCACAAAGAGTGCTGCTATTTTAGAATTTATAGGTTCTTTTTCTTTTCTCTAGATCTGTTTGGGATACACAGTTGCTACAAGGACACTTTTTAATGTCTAGACCAGGGGTTGGCAACGTTTTTGGCCGTGAGAGCCGTACAGTGCTCACAGTGCGCGCTCCTGTAACAGCGCCTGAAAAAAATTGACTTTATGGCTCCTGCAGAAAGAGCCATATGTGGCCCTCAAAAGAGCCAGATATGGCTCGAGAGCCATACATTGCTGACCCCTGGTCTAGACAATCAAACATCTAAATTTTAGATAACCATTGTTTTATAGAGTTGATCCTAAAGGAACAACTCTATACAATAATGGTTATCTTAAGAGCTGTTTTTTTTATTAGTATTCCTAGGGAATACTAAGCCAAAGGGAAGAAAAACAACTTTTGTCATTAGTGCCATGTTACATTAATCAATACTTTAACTATGGTTAATTGTCCTCTGGGTAGGATACAGTACTATTTGTGATTTGCACTTCACAATGAGAAGTCTGTTTAGGCTTTAGCAAATATTTATCTAGCATTCACCTCAGAGTTGTGAGAAAAACACTTAGTTAACCATAAAATACTATGTAAGTTATGGTCATCATCATCATCATCATCATGATAAGATGTATACTGGCATATGTTTGCTCTTATTTCTTCATCACACCTTAAGTTGTGAAATAACTAGGAATAAAGTCAAAAACAAATATTGTTTTCACTTCTATTCTTCCTCAAAATGTAGTAGCAACAACACCTGCAATATCTCCCTCACCAAAATAGTATCATGTTCACCCAACTCTACTGATTCTTAGTATCCTCAATTTCGAGAGGATCACAGAACCTCTGATTTTATAGATATGAAAATTAAAGCCCAGACCAGTTGACTTGAACAAGGTAATAGGATAAGTAAATGACAGAATTGAAATTCAAACCTTTTGACTAAAAATGCTGAGTGCTTTCCCACTGTACCCCAGTGACTCCAATTAGTAAGATATGTGTTGAGTTCACAATTGTTTTTTTCTGGTGCATTTATGTTGTGACTTCACTGGAATTCTCTTGTGATCAGCAGCACCTGTTATTATTCATCCTTTGTTTTCAAAAAGGACCAATGACATCATAGGGTGAAGTCTTGACTTGTTCTTGAATTGGATTTAAGTGAGGCAGAGTAGCACAAGATTGCCAGCCTTACTCTCTCTTCCAGAGTCATTCAAGCCCAGTGGCAAAACCAAAATCAGGTGAAGGTCCTGGTTGCAGCAGATGACTTTGGTATCTTCAGTGTCTGGCCAAGCTCTAAGTTTTCTACAGTGCCTACTTCTGCTGCCTTCGTGGGCTTTGAATAAATCGTTCTCATCTTCCCATTCCACCCAGGGTTAGACATCGCCCTGACTCACAGATAGGTTTGAGACCTGTTAGGTACCCCCTCAACCTGGTTAGCCCGTCTGCCTAAATGGTTTTATCAAGGTGTTATCTCTGCAAATACTACTGCTTCTTGCAATTTTAGGTGAGAGTTGGGCAAGGGGTAGACACCAAAGATGGATGAGCAGCCCTGAAAAGGCCTTGATAAGTTCTCATACCAAAGGTGCTAATCCTCCATGAAACCCTATCAACAGAACTACTTGTCAGATGGCTGTCCAAAGTTGGGATGTAGGCTATGGCCATGAAGTAAAATAAAACTATCTCACAGAGATAACTCTTCCATTTCATCTTCCTCTTGGGAATGGCCTTCCTAATCAAAAAATGGAGTTCTTTCCTTGTCCCTGCTTTGGAAAACCTCTGCTTCCTAGGGATTACTGCAAAATATCTTTTGAATATGAAACCCCAACATTGCAGAGAGTTGAAGACTATAGATTGCCTGAGAATATTATTGCAAATGTTTAAGTGAAGATTTATTTAAGAATATTTGGATCTAGCAATTTTTTTTAATGTAACAAGTAGAAGAAAGTATATGTTTTCTAGTCACTCTAGCTTAAGTATATATAGATTTAGGATTTGCAGATAGTTGTGGCATATGCTGATTTTTTGGTGTCTGTCAGAATTAATATTTTGAATCAGAGTGTTTTTATGGAACAGCTTATGAACTGGAGCAAATGGAGAGTTTAAAGTTTCTCTAGTATAGTTTAAAAGAAGACTGAATTTTCATGTTTTGGTTGTGAATGGCATTATTCACATTCAAGGAATTTTTCCCCCCTTGCTTTGTAGACATTAAAGACTATGAGTAATAGAATGTGAATTCATTAACTAACCTTGAAAGCTAGCATATACACTGAGTGATAGGAAAAATTTCTTAGGCAGCCATTTGGGAATGACTTGTTCTAGGCTTCATATAAAGAATACTTTTTAGCAGTCGGAATGAAATAGTTGGAATTGTGTTAAGAAGATTCAAGACAGGACAGGGTATTATTTTATTTCAGACTCTTACAGTTCCTTTCAAATAAGAACTATCTGGAGAAACATTCGGCCTTCTAACAATTTAGAATGCTACCCTAGACTTTTCCTAGTCTGAAATTCACATTTTTCTTTCTCCTATATAGTTTTTAATGTTAAAAAAGACTGTAAGAGTATATGCAGAGGGCAGCTTGGATGGCTCAGTGGATTGAGAGCCAGGCCTAGAGACAGGAAGTCCTAGGTTCGAATCTGGCCTCGGACACTTCCCAGCTGTATGACCCTGGGCAAGCCACTTAACCCCCATTGCCTAGCCCTGTAACAAATAAAATTAATATAGAAGGCTATATATATATATGTATATATATGCACATATATATACATATA
>NW_025388646.1:0-11050 GCF_016433145.1 Gracilinanus agilis | reverse complement strand
GAGAGAGAGAGGGAGAGAGAGAGGGAGAGAGAGAGGAGAGAGCTGGAGCTGGGAAACAAATGCTTGCTGGTCCTTCACCCCATAGAGTCACTGACGTTTTTGTTTTGTGTCTGTGCTGTTGACAGAAGTTGCAGAGGCCTCAAAGGGAGCCCTGGATGCTCTGCAGTCATTTTGTGCCACTGAGAGAAACCCGGTTGGTCTGCAGCTGAACCCTCAGGAGGCAAGGAGCAGCAGGCCTCAGGGGGCGCAGCAAAGGTTGGGTGCTGAGAAGCCCAGGACACTTGAGATCAACAGCTCTGTTGTTCTCTCTCACGTGAGAAACAGACTCTATCTGCAGAACCTGAGGGTGACCCCCAGCAAGGTACAGAAACGGGATCGTGTCCCACTAGCTTTGGGAGCTGCTCACAAAATGAAGCTCCTCTGCTGGCCTTTTCTCCACAGCAGCCGCGATTCCTGTGCTGTGGCCTTTGATGAGTCACACAATCATGTTAGCAGCCAGGCAGGGGGAGGTGGGGTGGGAATGAGGCAGAACCAAGGAGAGGCGCCCCCCACACCCACCCCCGCCAGGGTGGTGGAGCTTGGAGTCACCCAGGGGTGACTGACCTCTTTCACGCGAAGTCACCAGAGAAGGAAGAATGCTGAGGGCTCAGGGGTCAGAGCTCACGGTGAGGATGAAGGGTCTGGGAAAGGAATGGTTACCAGCAAGACCAGAGTGGCGGAGATGGAAATAGCCAGGCAGCCCAGAGTGAGCTCTGGGTAATTAGGCCCCCTGACCCTGGGGGAGAAGAGGTGAGCAGAGGCAGCCCCTCTGCCCTCTGAGGAGCTGGGAGACTCTGGGTGGGTGGGTGTAGTCAGACTTAAATGAAGGGCCAGAGAGTTTGGCCACACTGCTTTGGTAAGCCCTCTCCTTAGCCTTTGCTCCAAGGGACACTTCTGTGGGGAGGGGCAGCAGGGAGAAAGGCCATTTGGGGCAATGAAGGCGCTAAGAAGGGAGCGATTCTGAAAGGTCAAAGGGCCCACGAGGGGCAATTCCACTCTGAATCTGATTCTTCCCAAACACTTTGCTTGGGGGAGTGAGGCCTGGGCTAGTTGGTGGGACCAGGAGAAGCACAGTAAGGAATGACCTCCACCCACCCCCGCCCCCAGCCCCACCCCATCTTAGAGGTGGGCTTGCTTTGTTTTTGAGCCTGGCCCTCCCCATGTCTCCAAGGCTGGAAATCCAGTGATGTCTCTGCCTCAGGACCAGTCTCCCTGCTGACCATGTGCTGGGAGCTTTGATCTGATCCATTTCTGACCTGGCCTGCTTCATCTTTGTCTCTATGGGCAGCCTGATGGTCCCTCACTCTTGGGGTTTCACCCCAGATTCGTTTGAGACTTAATGTGGAAACCCGATTGGCTCAGGGCCCAGCAACCCGGAGCTCCATCAGCCTCAGCTCCCTGATATCGGGACCCTCGCCCTGTGCCACAGGAGTGGGGATTACCCTAAAGATTTTTGTAATTCCTGACATCTTCCTGGGTTTCTCAGGAGTTTGTCCCCAAAACTGTTTCCTGAGTTGGGATAAGGAATGGGCAGCGCAGGCTTCATCCTTTTGTGGAAGCATGAAAGAAGTGTTGGGGTGCTCAGATCTCCTAGGAATTCTTGGATTAGGAGCCATGGAGGAAACAACGGTAAAGTCGTGGAAATAGGGTCACCCGAGGTGAAAGGAACTCTACAGCTGGGAAGGTGAAGGTTTTGGGAGTCATTCCATTTTGCTGAACAACCATGATGAGCTCAGAGGACAAAAGCAGTATTCAGTGAAGTGCACAGAGAGCTCCCGGAAGGCAAGGAAGGTTTAGGAGAAGGATGAAGAAGGCAGACGGAAAGGTCGGCATTTCGGGACACTTGAAAGACGTCTGTCTGTCTATGCGTGTCCTCGGGGAGATACATAGACGTATGGATAGGAAATCAGGGAGAAGTTAAAGAAGAACGTTCAAGCCTGTCCAAGAAAGTTTGAGCAAGTTTTCTGAAGTAAGAAGAAGCCGGGACATTCCCTGTGTCGGGCTTTGAGTAGTTCCAAGGGGAAGAGAGGAAGGCTCTATAGGCCAGCAGCAGTCATAGAACCCAGATCTGATCTGAGGCAACTATGCCCTGACTGGAACCTAGCACAAGGAGATGGCGGCCTCCCAGTTTGGGGCCTTAGGCTGGTTGAATAGGGTGGGCCTTAGGAAGTGCTTGAAAGAACTGGACCTTCTGGAGAAGAGTGCTAGAGACGGGAAGAAGTTGCCCGAGGATGGCGTGTATCCCACCGGGGAGTGCCGATCCTGGCGTGATTGAGTCGATTCGGGCTTTATTCTTAGGGGGAGAATCGTGCTCAGTGAGACTTACTTTGCTGCTGGGCATGAAGACAAAGCGTTGGGCCCAGTGAGCTCAGCTTACCAGCCTGTTAGCTTGGCGCAAATGCTTTAGTTTAGTAGCAGAGGGAACTTCTCTCGGATTCTCGGATGGAGGCGTAGAATTCGCCGTTAAAGGGCTGACGCAAAACACGCCCAAGAAAACCTCTGCGGCCGTGGCGAGATCTCATGGGCCTGCTAATAATTTGAAGTGGTTCCGCTGCAGAAGCCGTGCTGGCCTCTGGCAGAGGCTGACAGCTCACTGCCTCGCACTCGGTCCACTACAGGAGAAGTCAGACAGGCAGGCCCCTGGGAGTCAGAAGCACCTTTCAGAGCTGCTGCTGAGGAAGTTGCCCGCTCCACTGCAAACGGCTATTCACGTTGGCCAGCTGGAACGCCCTTGGGTGCCCTCGTGTGTTTCTTACATTTTCCCTTCGTCTCAGTACTTGGTCTCTTGGCATTCTGCGAAAGGGCTCACGGACTTGCCGTGGGCCGTGCCCTGGGCCTATCAGCTCGGGTTCCTTAGAGCCCTTTGCTCAAGCCCAGAATGGCTCTTCTCCAGCTCTTCTCAGAGTGAAAGCAAAGACTGCTAAGACTCTGCGTGCCTCACGCTAACCTCAACAACAGGCGTGAGTCGGCATCGGCAAAGCTATATCTGTATCTCGTGGTACTGGCAATGCAAAATGAAGCACACCTTCTGCTGTGAGCCTCAGAAAGAGCAGCCGGCACAGAAGAGAAATGGCCGCTCCTGATGCTGTAGGTGTCGGGAAGTTGCGATTGTTTATTGCCTCGGAATTAGAATGAGGGTTTTCCGCCATTTCTTTGCTGCCTCATCTCATGTTTGAGCCTTGTTATCCACATGGCCGTGAGAGCACTGGAGCTCTACTGAGAATAGGGCAAAAGGCATTAAGCCTGAGAACTAGCAGATGCAGAGGCGGAAGAGAGTTGGTGGGTCACCTCACATCAGCTTACCTTCCGAGGCTTTAGTGGGTGGCAAGCTCCGTCCTTGGTCACAGTGCGATATGGCAGGCCTCCCCGCTCCCATCTAGTGGCTTGTAAATATTTTAAGAAGTCAGCACAGTTTCTCCTAGTTTCTCTCCCTCTCCCCCCTCCCAGGGACAAGGTGCATGTAGCAAATAGTAGTTTGGAAGGAGAAACAGCAGAGAAAAGAGTCAAAACCTCTCAGCACATTGTCAGAAATTCTGGAAATAGATGGGGCGTGCTATGCCCGGGGGCCATTCATGTCTGCAGAGAAGCAGGGCAGGTGGGTCTTCTCCTATCTGTCCCTTGGGGTCTTCCTCATTCTTTGTGATTCCGCAAAGCTCCCTTTGCATTGTTTTCTGGTGGTTCTTTCCATTTCCCTTGTTGTAGTCCTTGGGTAGGTCATTTCCTTGGCTTTGCTTACTTCCCTCTGCATTAGTTCATGGAGGTCTTTCCATACCCATCTGTGTTTGCCACTTAGTAATATTGCTTTATAGTCAGGTACCACCGTTTGTTTTGAGTATCCCCTCCCAATGGGCATCTGAGTTGTTACCAAGTTGTTGCTTGCTAACAGAAAGGTCTACTAGAAATATTTGGATGTGTATGGATGGGGCCTTCCTTCTCATTCATGGCTTCCTTGGGGTATAAGCCTAGTAGTGGGATCTTTGAATCAGAGCTATGGAACTGTTAGTCAATTCATGTGCATAATTCCAACTTGCTTTCCCACAGGATGGAACTGATTGTCAGTTCTCTTAACTATGCATCAGTGTGCTTATCTTCCCAGCCTCTCCAAAATTGCCTAATCCCCATGTCTTTTAGCTCTGCCAGTTTAGAGGGTGGGAGATGAAACCTTGGGGTTGTTTCAGCTTCATCTTTTGCTTTCTTCTCTTATTATTAGTGATTTGGAACCTGTTTTCACATGGTTATGAATAACTTCCTGTTCTCTCTCTCTCTCAATATAGGTGTTTATATGTCTTTTTCTTTTCTCTACATATTGGATGGAAAACGTTTATCTAAGCAATCTGATGCAAAGTCTTTTGTCCATTCTGCTAGCTTTCCTTCTTACCCAAGGTGCATTGGTTTTGTTTGGTGCAATGGGAAGGGAAAGGCTGCTGGTATGTTGAAGGGCTTTGATGCTTTCCTATGAGAGGCCTGGTGGAAGGAACTGTGGATGTTTGGGCCACAGAGAAGTCTATTCTTAAGTCTCATGGAGGAGAGGTTGGACTTACTGGTTTGGCCCCTCAAAGCAGACATAGGAGCCGTGGCTGAAAGCTGGAACTGTGGCTTTACGTCTGGAAAAACTCCTTGGGGTGTTGCACAGCAGAGTCCGGTTCAGGAATGGTAGGACTCCTTAGGCTCCTTTCTGACTCGAAGATTTGGTCACTCAGTGATCTGTTTCCGGGACGCTTGGAACTAGTCACAAATGTACACGCACCCGGATGTCCACGTACTCAGACAACCACACTCGGGCTATACCTTAGCAGAGGTACATATGGGTACGTATAAAATTTGTCTTGACTTAACCACGCAGCCCTTTGAAGGATGACAAGGAAAGAATACTCGTCTGAAAAGAATTAGACATTAGTAGAGAGCGTGAGCAAGAATGTCCAATACAGTCTCTTGCTTGTTCTCTAGTTCCATTTTGGGTTCAGTTGTTGGCGCGTTAGTGAATGGAGTCCTGGGCCTGGGATCAGGAAGCCCTCATGTCCAATCCAGGCTTGACCCTGTGCAGCTGAGTGAGTCTGTGTGCCTCAGGCTCCTTGTCAGTAAAGGGAGGATATCAAGAATCCACCTCACAGTGTTTCTGTGAGTGTAACGTGGGATACTATTTGGAAAGTGCATCACAAACTCTAAACCCTTCGTAAATGCTACCGATTATTATCCTTGGAAGTCTTTCCAATGTGTTTATCTCTCAAGACCCGTCTTGGAGTCAAGCGCCCTCGGTTTCTGTCTCGTCTCTGCCACCGAACTGGCTCTGGGACCTCGGCTAATCCAGTTTCCCTTGGTTTCTTCATTTGTCAAATGGGGAAACCCACTCCCCCCTAGGATAATGGTGGGGATTCATGTATCAAAAGTACATTTTCACTATTAGGCTCCATAAGTATGTCAACTGTTATTCTTTCTGCTTCCCAGTACGTTTATTTATTATATTTTGAATACTATCTTCTAATTAATTAATTAATTAATTAATTAAGGACATTTCGCCATGGTTACAGGATTCGTGTTCTATCCTTCCCCTCCTCCCACTCCCTCCCATAGCCGACACACAATTCCACTGGGTTTTGCATGTGTCATTGATCAAGACCTATTTCCATAGTACTGATATTTGCGCTAGGGTGGGTGCTCATTTTGAGTCAGTATCCCTAATTACATCCCCATCCACCCATGTGATCAGGCAGTTGTTTTTCTTCTGTGTTTCTACTCCTATCTTTCTTCCTCTGAATGTGGGGAGCGGTCTTTCTCATAAGTCCCTCAGAGTTGTCCTTCCCAGTACGTTTATTGACTGCTACTTTGAGAAAGGATTTGGATAACCACAGAACTAGGGCTAATGGCATCCATTAAATTCTTTTTTTTTGTTTTTGTTTTTTTAAACCCTTAACTTCTGTGTACTGGCTCCTCGGTGGAAGAGTGGTAAGGGTGGGCAGTGGGGGTCAAGTGACTTGCCCAGGGTCACAGAGCTGGGAAGTGTCTGAGGCCGGATTTGAACCTAGGACCTCCCGTCCCTAGGCCTGGCTCTCAATCCACTGAGCTACCCAGCTGCCCCCCATCCAGTAAATTCTTATTCCAATTTCTCATTTCAAGGCTTCAGCAGTTAAAGAACATGAGAACCCCCAGTGTCCAGAATATACTAAGAAAAAAGGAGAAGTAAGCCAGAAGAACTTTCGGCGCAAGAAAATGAGCTTCATGGATTCAGCTCTACACAAAGAGAAAATGGAAGAGCGTCGCCATGCCAAAGTTGGTAACTCTTATTCTCAGTTGTTAATAACTCCCATTTCTGTCGTGTTCGAAGGCTGTCAAAGAGCTTTCCTCACAAGCTATCGTGAAGTAGCTAGCTATCATTTTCCCATAAGTAGGGATGTAAATATTTTAACTCCATTGAATCTCTTATGATTACTCTTTCATGTTTATTTTTTTAATGCTTGTCTTGAGTCTTCTATCTGAATGTCATATTTTCTGTTCAGCTCTGGTCTTTCCATCAGGGATGCTTGGAAGTCCTCTTGATGAAATATGCATTTTCTCCCTGAAGGATTGTACTGCGTTTTGTACACAGATGATTGTTGGTTGTAATCCTAGCTCTTTTGCCCTCCAGAATATCGTATTCTAAGCCTTCCTCAAATTTAATGTGAACGCGGCTAAATTTGGTGTTCTTTTGCTTTCTCTCTTTGATTAGGATATCAGGGTTATATTTGTCTCATAGAAGGGGTTTGCTACCTTCATACTCTGTTCCTGAAAATAGTTTCATAGCAGCACAGAGATTATTTGCTTTTTAATGTCTAATACAAATTGCTTCCAAATCTTCGGGGTCCTGGTGGTTCGTGCCCCTATGGAAATTCGTGTATAAGTTGTTCAGTTTCTCTTTCTGTGGTTAGATTGTTTAAGCTTGCTATTATGCCACCTTGGGAATGCCATATTTTGTTAGTTAATCATCCACCTAATTTGACTTTTCTCTTGTTTTGAACCATAACTGAGTAGAATAGTTTCTGAGACTTTTCTTTATTTGTCTCATGACCATCCCAATTCCCATCATCTCATTTTAATCTTGGTAATTAGTTTCTTTTTTATCTCCCTTCCTTTCATTCCTTATCAAGTTAGTTACTTAATTTTTCTGCCATAAATCCCTGTCCTTGGGCTCAACGATTACATTTTCTTCAAATTTATTTCTCTCTCTTTTGATTGTTAGCATGTTGTCCCTGGTATTTTTTCTTGGGTTATTAATTTGCTGATTAGGCACTCGATTCCTTTTTTTTTTAATTTTTGTTTGTCCTAAGCAGCAGTGATTTCTTCATTGTAGGGAAGACTCAACATGATAAATCCTTGTCCAAGTGCCAATCAAGAACTCAACTGTCACTTGGAGTCTTGGAGAGTCAGCTGAGGCTTTGAGAGTTTCAGTGACAGATGTCAGCCCTGTGAGAGGCAGGACTGGGATCAGGTGTCCCTGAGTCCTATTGTGGCACTCATTCCCTGACCTTGTGTTGCTTTGACGTGTGCCACTCATGTCCTTGGTCTTGTCTTATTCTTGCTTTAATATTAATGTTCTAGAATATAAATTTTCCTCTCACTCTCTTTGAAGTCACAGCCCATCAATATTCTCATGTTGCCTTATGGTTACCATTCACTTAAATGTTGCTTTTGTGATTGAACCTTTGATATCCTCATTGTTTATAAGATTTTTCATCTCCTTTGAGGCCATTTTCTTTCTCTTTCTGTCTTTTGTTATATTTTTTCACATTGCAGCCCACAGCACATTATTAAGCTTTATGCTTCTTTTCTTTTATGCCTGAATCCTTTGAGCCTTGGCAGTGATTCTTACTCAGAAGTCTCTATATCCCTCCTCCTTATCATATCTAGTTTTCCCAAAATTGTGTGGAATACTCAGTTTGGCATTCAAAGCCCTGCCTCACCTAGCCCCCTCCTACCTTTCCAGTCTTCTTAGGAAGCCTTACTTCTGAACATGGACTCTTCCATCCAATGACTCCGGCCTCATGGCCACAGACAAGACCCTCCATTTCTCAGCTGTGGACATCTCTCTGGCTGTCCTCCATGCCTGGAATGCTCTCCTTCCTCCACTCCTGTTATTGATCTCCTTTTTTCTCCTCAAGTCCCAACTCCAATCCCACCTTCCACAGGAAACCTTCCCCAGCCCCTCTTGGTTCCAGTGTTTTTTTCCCTCCTTTAATTATTTTCTATTCATCCTGTCTAGAGCTTGCTCTGCATATATGTTTGCATGTTGTCTCCTCCATCAGTTTGTGAGCTCTATGAGTCCGGGAACTGTCTTTCCCCCCCTTTTTTGTTGTATCTGCAGCCCTTAGCACAGTGTCTGGTAGAGAGCAGGCATCTAAGACACGTTTATTGAATCGAATTGGATTGACCTGAGTTCAAATTTGCCCTCAGACATTTACTAGCTATGTGATGGTGTGCAAGCCACTTAGCCTTGTTTGCCTAAGGTTCTTCATCTGCAAAATGGGGATAACAATCACAACTGCTTCCTGTGACTGTTGTGAGAATCAAATGAGATATTGGTAAAACTCTTTGCAAACCTTTAAGTGCTATACAAATGCTATTATTATTTTGACGATGATGATTGTCCCTCGTAAGCAGTTCCCCTGGTCCCCTGGGCTACTGCCGGTCTTCTATTTCAGCACATTTTGTGGGGAGTTCCTCCCAGAATTCTGTGATTTTCTGCATTCTCCATGAGCTACCTCAGTTTGTTGAGAGGCAGCTTAACAAGGGTCAGATGGAATCCCATGATTGGGACAGAGGGCTTAAGACAGATCAATTTTGATCCCCGATTTGTTTTTCTCAGAAAATTAGGGTAATGAGGATAAGGGAATCAGTCATTGGGATGAAAACCTTATATCCACTCTCTGAATAGTGACTGCTATCCAAAATTTATAGTTAAGAAAGAGAACCCTAGAGGGCCCAAATCCATGCCCCAATATAGAAAGGGTCAAACAAGTGTGAGTGGACATTTTCAGTGAACAGCCGTGGGCCTTAAATTACTCATAATGAGAAGCGCCCGTGAGAGCCAACCTGTGGATTCCCTCCCCACCTAGCCACCTGGGTGACAGAAGATGGGAATTGTCCCTGTTGGCCGGATTGTGGAAAAACAAGAATTGTCATGGCCCTGTGTGTAGATCTGTGAATCCATCCAAGCTTTTTGGAAAACAATCGGAATGAACCTTTGACCTCGGGCTTCCACTGCTAGGCCTATGCCTAAAGCAGGTCTGTGCTGAGAAGAAAGACCCCCTCCTCACCAAAACACTCAGCAGCACTTTGTAGAGTTACAACGAGTTCATAGACCAAGTTCAACAAGGTGTCATACATGAAAGTATGGGATATTTCTGAGCTGTGTCAAACAGTAGGAAGAATTCAGAGACTCTCCAGAAGATTTATATGAACTGATGCAGATACACAGCGACTCCAGATATGTCAGTGGAAAGAACAGCACCAAACAATCGAAAGGACATTCCAGGGAATTGTGATCAGCAGGCCTGGCCCCACAGAAGCTCTATGAGAAGCAGCTCCCCCTCTCCCTTCCTTGTCATTCTTTGGGCAGCCATGGCTGAAGATTTCTTTGGCAATGTCTGTCCTACTAGGGATAAACCCCTCCAACCAAGGTCAGTCTGGGCCTCAGACAGAAGATGCCACAAGGTTTGCTCAGAGCCCAGTGCTATAATAAGGCCACAAGCAGGAGGAGTTGTAGTTATCATCATCATCATCATCATCATCATCATCATCATCATCATCATCATTGTGCTTGTTATTGTTTTCCTGTCTCTTTGTCTTCTAGGATCTTCTCAGCCTCATAGAAGAAGTACACCAAAGTCTCCCCAGGCTTCCCAGTGACCCAGAGGCCATCTGGAAAAGATGGAATTCTCAAGGTCATGTTGGGTAGACTGTGGTTCGTCCCAGTCTACAGTAGATTTTTCCAGGATGGAAACAGGCCCTCCTGCCTCCATCCTATGCCCCAACTAAAACCTTTTTGGTGTAGTCAGCTGTCAATGACAACTTGATCAATAAACAAATGTTTCTGTTGTGTGTCTAAGTTACTACCATCATTCCCACAGGTCCAGATTGGACATCAGTTTAAGGGCTCTGCCCAGACCTGGGCACTTCAACAAAGACCCGCCCCCCCACCGACTCCCCCTGAAGCTATGTATGGGGGAGAAGCACAATTGGAGGAGACCCACTTCCTTCTCCTGCTTACAGCCTCCTAGGGAGATAGGACCCAGACACCTGCAAGTATAATATATAAGAAGACACTTGGGTGCATCAGGGAGGTGCAGAGTGAAATGACCCACGAGTTCTCACATCCCAAGGGATGGGTTCCATAGTCAAAGAGAGAGAAGAGGAATATTCCAAGCCCAGGAGGTGGCCTGAGAAAAAATCCGTCCCCTGGACTCAAGGAGTTCCCATTCTCCTGGGGGTGAGCACCCTGGGCCATTTTCAGGGGCAAATCAAATGGAAAATGTGCATGGTCCTCAGGGTGGATCTGATGTTGCCAAGGCTCTTGGATTCGGGGCCCTGAGCTGTCCCCACCAGGGTCTGAGGGGAGATGGCCAGTGGTCAGAGGGGTGGTGATGGTACTTTGGATTGTCTGGTTGAGGCTGTTGCCTCCTGCCTTTCCCTGAGGTTGCCTCGCTCATGGCACTAGACTGGCAAGCCTGCAGTAAGGTTTATTGCATGGCTATTCTCAGTCCTGGGTGACTTTCTGGCTTGGAGTCTTTATCACAAGCTGTCTGTCCATCTAACTGTCTGCCTCTCTCTCTTTCTCCCCCTGCCTTTTCCTCTCTCCCTCTCTCCCCTCCTTTTTCCTCTCTCCCTCTTCACCTCCCTTTTCCTCTTCCCCTCTGTCTCTCCCCCATCCTCCTGTCACCACTCCCTTTTCCTCTTTATCTCCCTCCCCCCTCTTTTTCTCTCCTCTGCTCCCTCTGTACTCCTTTTCCCTTCCCTCTCCCCTTTTCCTTATCTCCCTCTC
>NW_025388645.1:0-9979 GCF_016433145.1 Gracilinanus agilis | reverse complement strand
CTCCTCCTCCTCCTCTTCCTCCTCCTCCTCCTCCTCCTCCTTTCTCCCCTTACCTTCCATCTAAGAATCAGTACCGTGTATTGGTTCCAGGCAGAGGAGCAGTAGGGATAATGGAGGTTAAATGACTTGCCCAGGGTGACCTAACTAGGAAGTGTCGGAGGCCAGATTTGCTGGGCTGCATTGTATAAGCCTTCAGGTGCTGCAGGTGCCGCCCCCTTCTTCCCCTCTCCCATGGGTGGAACCTCTAGGCTATTTCCCTTCCTCACTTCCCTTCCCCTCACCCGGCCAATCTCCCACCAGCTGTGGTGAATCCAGCCTCCAGCACGTCTCTTCCCTCCTCCGGCTCGTCTGTGCTCGCCCAGCTCAGTTTGGATCCTCCCCAAATCTTCCCCAGAGTGCCGCAGTACCTCCTGACTGGCCCCTCAGCCCCGTTCTAGTCCGTCCTACACCACGAGGCTGTTTGCTCCCTCGGTTCAGAGCGGACCAAACCGGCCCTCTCCTCCGCCCAGCACAGGGGCCCCTGACACCCCGACCTCCAGCCATCCATCTTTCCAAGCTCATGGGCATCCCCCTTCCTGCGTCGGTGCCCACAATGCCCTGGGAGGCTCTGCTCTGTTTCTGTTGCCTCCTGAGACTGCCTGCATGTGCCAGGTCTAATGAGCAGACTTTCCCTGGGCGAGGGCTGGAGTAGCTGGCCAAGGGTGCAGCAGGGTCCTGGGCTATTGCCCTGAGCAGCGACTTTCCTTGTACAGGAGTTTTTAAAGGTTTTCTTGGTATTTCTTTGAACATTTGCTCACTGGATTCATGGTAAAGAAGCATTTGTTGTGATCTGGCCAATTACTTTGCTTTTGCAATGGAAGCCTCGGCGGAAATAACTGTATAATGAATCTCTTAATTGTTTCGGTACAACAAAAGAACATAGATAGAGAGCATGATTAAAGGAATGCAAATGCCGAGGCACCTTCTCTTTCTGGACTTGAACTGTTCTCGGATCACCGCTGGACCCAGCCCGGGTTTTTTTCCTCCCGCTCTCCTTCCCCCTCCCCCCCCCCTTTGTACTTTGAGGACAGCCTTGAACTTCCTGCCCCGCTTTTAGATGCCCAAGTGCTCTGGTCTTCGTGTTCCTTTGCTTTTCCGTCTGCTGCTCTGCCTTGAGCCTTCCCCCGCCCCAGCTCCCGGTGAAACTCCGAGCCACATCAAACGCTGCTAATCACCTATTTGCAACGTGGGGAAGTGAAGACGTTCATTTGCCTTCGGAGCTCTCCTAATGAGATCGGCTGCCACACTTTCTCTCGAGCCCTGCCAGAAACGCGGAGCGAGCTCACTTCCTAACCTCTCCCGGGGGCTGCGCCAAGGGACCCGCCGGCAGTTTGCTCGCCCCCTCCCAGGTCTCCCTTCTTATGGCCCAGGGGCTCACCGGGGTCAACAAAGGAAAAGTGCCGGCATCAGAATCATTCTTTAGCCCAATGGGCGACTCCAGATCCAGCAAGAGCTTTATTTTTATTTTTAGTTTTTATTTCGAATATTTCCCATAGTTCCATGTTTCATGCTCTTTCCCTCCCCCAAACCCTCCGCCCAACTCCCCTTATCGGACACACAATTCCACTGGGTTTTACATGCATCGTTAAGACCTAATTCCATATCATTTATAGTTGGACTAGAGTGATCGTTTAGTGTCTGCATCCCCAATAATACCCCCATCAGCGCAGGTGTTCAAGCAGTTGTTTTTCATCTGTGTTTCTCCCCCCATTAATCTTCCTCTGAATGTGGCTAGTTTTCTTTCTCAGAAGTTCCTCAGCCTTGCTCTGGACCAGCAAGAGCTTTAAATGGCAGCCAGAGGAATTAAAACTGGATTGGAGAGGGAGCAGCTGGGTAGCTCAGTGGATGGAGAGCCAGGCCTAGAGACGGGAGGTCCTGGGTTCAAATCTGGCCTCAGACACTTCCCAGCTGTGTGACCCTGGGAAAGTCACTTGACCCCCGTTGCCTAGCCCTAACCACTCTTCTGCCTTGGAGCCAATACACAGTATTGACTTCAAGACGGAAGGTGAGGGTTTAAAAAAAAAAAAAAAAACAACTGGACTGGAGAAGTAACGGGGTGGAAGAAGGGATGATGGAATCCGAGCTGGGCTCCAGGGAAACCCCCTGGTAGCTGTGTGGAGAGTGAGTGCTCTGGAGTGGGTTGAAATTGGAAGCAGGGAGGCCACTGAGCAAGTCCCTTAACACCTCCCAGCCCTCAGTTTCCTCCTCTGTAAAATGGAGAAAATGGAGCAGCAGCTACCTCCCAGGGTTGTTGTGAAGAACTGGAGATTTGATTGGGACGGGGCTATCTGCAAGCCTCAAAGGCCAATGGCTATCATGTCCATCTCCGGTGGCCCATTCTCAAACAGGGCCTCCTGTCTGGGGGAGGTTCCTTCATCCTCCCAGCCTCCCCCTTCCCCCACCATGATCTTGGGATACTCTCCCTCCCCCACATGGCCGGCAGTCTTGGCGTTTTAACCTTTTACCTCCTTTTGTTTTCAGGTGTGAAACTACTTTAACCAGAGAGGGTGTCTACACTGCCAGAAAAACACACACAACGGAATCAGAGAAGCGTCCTGCCCTTCTCTCCACTCCCTTCCTCACTTTTCACTGAAATGATGACAACAGTCTGGCACTCGGTCGGCCTGTTTCCAGTTGCCGCCATTCCAATTCATCTTCAGCATGGCTGCCAGAGGGCACAGAGCCCACCCAGTCACTCCCCTATTCACCTGGCTACAACGGCTCCGGCTTACTTTTCTTTTTACCAAATCAAAAATCCTCTGTTAGCCTTTAAAGAGCTGCACCATCTGGCCTTGCCCACACTCTCTTTCTAAGCTCCTCGGACAGGGTCCCGCCATATTGGTCTCCTCTCTGTTCCTCACCCCATGCCTTTGTGCTGGCCATTCTCCACACCGGAAAGCTTCTCCTTCCTCACCTCTACTTTCTAGCTTCTCTGGTTTCCTTCAAGAGTGAGCTCCAACCCTACCTTCTTCAGACGACGTTTCCCAGCTGTCCTAGAGCCGGGCCTTCCCTCTGCCGGTTAGCTCCAATTTATTTTGTCCCAGGACTTCAGTCACCGTTCCTTCGGATGTCTGTCCCAAACTCCCAATCCTGGCCACACACTGGCCGATATCTGTAGTTTCCCCCTATTGGAATAGAAGACCCTTGAGAGCCAGGACTGTCTCGCCCGCTTTTGTATTCTCAGGACTTGGCACAGTGTTTAGCATATGATAAATCTTATTAAATGCTCATCCACCCTTCCATCCCTCCCTCCAGCCACCCATCCATTCATCTACCAACCTGCCCATTTATCTATCCATCCATCCACCCATCTATTCATCCGTCCACTCGCTTACCCATTTATTCATCCATCCATCCATCCATCCATCCATCCATCCATCTATTGATCCATCCATCCATCCATCCATTCATCCATCCTTCCATCCATCCATCCATCCATCCATCCATCCATCCATCCATCCATCCACCCACTTACCCATTTATCCATCTATCTATTCATCCATCTATCCATCTATTCATCCATTCATCTACCAACCTACCCATTTATCTATCCATCCATCCACCCACTTACCCATTTATTCATCACAACTATTCATCCACCCACCCACCCATCCACCCCTTCATCTAATCTAGCGAGCACCATGAAGCATCTTTGGTTTGCCAAGATCTGGCTGGGTGCCAGGCAATGCCCTCGTGGATCCTCATAGGCACCGTGGAGGTAGCCGGGACTGTTTCTCGCCCTCTTCTAAAGTGTATGAGCTTAGATAAAGGGGCTGCAGGCGATGGAGGAAGGAGGTCTCGGGCCTGCCTCAGTCTCTGGGCCGCGGGCTCAGCTGTGTTTCCGCTGCCCTCTGGTTTTTTGAGTTGCTTGACCACCTCTGCCAGGATACAGGCAGGAGAAGACCCTCTGTTGGCCAGCCGCTCTCGTCAGCCCTTTTCAGCGGCTCCCCAGGCTGGCATGGAAGACCTTCTCCCTCAGTCTGGCTTCCACCTGACTTGGCCCTTCACATGATCTCATTTCCAGGCCAGCCGGCCTGCTGGCACAAGGCGGCCTTCCCCCAGGAGGTGCCTCCTGCCTGGAATGGGCTCCCTCTTCCCTTCCTCACTAGCCAGGAGGCCGCTGCCGCCCCTCGGGATGATCTTTTTGCATCCTCTTCTCCGGCGTAGGCTGTCCGGGGTGCTTCTCCCCTTGCCCCTCCCCATCCTTGGCCATGGCTCCTGAGGAATGTGTGGGTTAAGGGCTGAGAGCCCCCAAGAGTGGGAAAAGGAAGGGCAGAGCCCCCGCTCCAGGCCCGAGGCCTGCTGGGGGTTGCTGGACGTGAAGCCTCTGGGCAGCCTGTCTGGGCTGGGTCCCAATTTGTTTTCTGCCTGACATCTTTATCTTCCCCATCTCGGGGGCAGGGGCAGGGGGGGAGTCACGCTGAGCCTTTCCAGGACTCCGGCTGTCATTTGGATTGATTTACAGGCCGCGGCGAGCCCCCCAGCCCGGCTAGGCCCACCTCCCAGGGAGGGGGAGCGGAGGAGGAGGAGGAGGAGGAGGCATGAGCCATGTCCTCCCGGGTAAACATATTTCCCCAGGAAGCATCTTATCAGATGTCAGAGAGGGGCAGCCGTTTTCAGGGCTCTGGAAACAGTCATACATCACGGAGCTGCCGGTCTCCTCCTCCTCCTCCTCCTCCTCCTCCTCCTCCTCGCTCTGCCAGCCTCGGGGCCCTGCTCCCCTCCGAGGGCCATGCCCAGCCAAGGAGCAGGGCAGAGAGCGCCTCCTGCCCAGCCTCCCATCTGCCCGGGTGGGACTTGGCTGGAGAGACGAGGGGGCGGCCGCCCCTCCCGTGGGAGTCCTGAGGAGGAGGGGCTGCAGCAACGGGTCCCCAAAGGTCCCAAACAAACGGTGACCACAGGCGGCCGTCTCCTGGCGGCCAGCAGACATGGAGCACCATGTGGGGGTGGGGAACGGGCTCTGGA
The DNA here is from genome assembly GCF_016433145.1 of Gracilinanus agilis. Classification (NCBI taxonomy): domain Eukaryota; kingdom Metazoa; phylum Chordata; class Mammalia; order Didelphimorphia; family Didelphidae; genus Gracilinanus; species Gracilinanus agilis. The sequence continues at coordinate 4,975 of NW_025388645.1, read as the reverse complement.
GATAAGTGATGGGGCTGAGGCTGGGAAGGGAGATGACAGATTGATGGGTCTCTCCAGGAGCATCTTCTGAAGGCCCTGAACAAGATGGATGAAAGCCTCCCCCCCCCCCCATACCCCACCTAGTCTGTCTCTTCTGACTCTCCTGCCTTTCCCCAGAGCTCAGAATTCCTCGGCCTTTTCAGCAGCAAGACTGTGCTGGACTTGGAACCGTGGAGTCTGGGGCTCCGGTTCTCCCTCAGGTGCCGAGCAGCTGTGTGGCCCTAGGGAAACCACTTGCCCTCTCTGGGCCAAACTGTCTTTTTCTGTAAAATGGGGACAATATTGACCATCACATTTCGCTCATGGGGCTCAAGGGAAAAAGGCGGCAAAGCCTTTGTGACCCCCCCCACTGTTGTTGCTCCTGCGGCTGTTTCCTTGGGGGTCTTCTTTTCATTTTCCAGTTTCCAGATGTCTGATGGGGGGGGGAGCAGAGGGGCCCCAGGGGCCACGGAGTCCAGAGGAGGAGATCTTGTCCTCTGCGATCCTCTCCCCGGGGTCCAGCAGGAGAGGATTCTGCCAGAGGAGGGGCGGAAGTCCCTTCGGCTCTGGACCCACCTCGTGGCCTCTGGCAGAGCCAAGAGAGCGCCTGGGCCAGTCCGCTTCCCCATCCTTGGGAAAACGCAGGGCCGAGAAGCTCGGCTGCCTCTGGGCTCCCCCGGGCGTCGCTTCTTGGGTCCCCACCGTGTGCTCCCCGTACTCGGAAAGAAGGGCACGACCGAGGAGGAAACTGAGGCACGATGAACTGCCTGACGTCTCTGTAGCCTCAAACCTGAGGATTCCAGAGGGAGCAGGCTCAGACCTCCTGGCGGCGGGGAGGCCCTCGGACCCGGGGAGGCCCCGACCAGGGCTGCGTCCCGAAGAGATCCCAGAAAAGGAAACCGTCCGGCCTGTACCCACACGGTAGGAGCCACTCTGCATGCGGAGGCAAAGAGTGGATCCAGGCGGGCAGGGACTGTGCCAGGACAGGCGCCGGGCAGGGAGCCCGGGAAGACGTCGGGGGCTGCTGCCCAGCGAAGGGAGCAGAGGCTGGAGAACAGCCACAGCCATCCGCAGCAATTCTGAGGAGCCAGGGTGCAAGACGCGCCTCCCGCTCGAGGTTCCTTGCTTTTTAGGCGTTCATTCACTCGTTCATTCATTCATTCATTCATTTGTTCACTCGTGCATTCATTCGTTCATTTGTTCATTCATTCATTCACTCACTCCTTCATTCATTCACTCACTCATTCATTCATTCACTCACTCATTCATTCACTTGTTCATTCATTCATTCATTCATTCATTCATTCATTCATTCATTCATTCATTCGTGTTCTACAACCCAGTCAGTCTGGAAGGGTTTTGCATGCCCCCCAAAGGAATACTGGCTAGCCTATTGCTTGTCTTCTCCATGGCTACGGGAGGGTTGGCGCCAGGACGCAGGGAATCTGCAGCTTAAAATGTAATAAATAAATACACCGCCCCCAAACCTTTGCCCACGGAACCAGACCTACCCCACAGTACTGCCCCTCAGGCCATTTCAGGGAAGTGCCATTCACCCCAGGGGTGAATAGGAAAAGAGCCACAAGCACTCTGAGGCCTCGAGGAGCTTCTGTCCTATTGGGTGAGGTGAGGAGAAGATCGTTTGTGGAGAAGGAAAGAAACAGGAACAATCTGGGGAAATCAGGATAGACTTCCTAGAAGAGGAGGCAGATGGTCTGAGCCTTGAAATAAAGGAGGCTCGAAGAAGCAAGGGCAGCCAAGAATTCAGTCAAGAGCAGCTGTGCCAGGGTGCCGGGGTGGGAGATCGAAGGTCCGGCTCCAGCCGCAGCAAACCAGCCATGTTGGCATCCCGTCCCCCCCACCAGGCTTCCACTCAAGCTCTTGGTGCTGCCAGTCTGGCCCAGCCCTTTGGTCCTTCCGACACCAGCTCTGCCCCAGGAGAAGCAGCCTGAGCCCAGAGAGGGAGGGTGAGAGAGAGGGAGGAAGCCTGAACCTGGGCCCCAAGACCTGGTTCAAATCCTTGCTTATTGTTAGCCCATCTACAGGGCGATGGAAGGAGTGTCGGAGCTGGAAGAGAGCCCAGAGATGGCTGCGCCCGCCCCTGCCCCGGGACTGGAGGAATTGGGCTCCAGAGAGCTGAGATGACCCCCCGGGGGGAGCCAGGGATAGTCGGGCTCCAGGCTTAGGAATCTTTCCATTTCTGCCCGCCCGTTGTGTGCCTCAGCTCCTCCCCGGAAGGGGCCGCCCCCTTTGCTCCTGGGCAGTGGGGAGGGGAGCTCTCCAGAGCCTCGTGGGAGTCCCACACCGCCTTCCTCTGGGGGCCTCAGGGTGCTCCCGAACGAGCCACTGATTATGTGTCTACACTGGGTACAAAGGCACCAACCCAAGAGGCCTGCCCACGGGGGTGTAAGTCTCCGGGGGGAAGAGGGGAGAGGACAACCTGGGCCGAAATAAGTCAAATGGAAACGCCACGCAAGAACAGCAGCTGTGAGGGTGGCAGGTGAGGATTAGAGGAGGCCCGTGTCCAAGATGGTCCCCGAGCTGGGCATTCAGGGAAGCAAAGGGGAAGAAATTCCAGGCATAGAGAGAGCTTGGGCAAAGGCACGGAGGTGAGAGATGCCGTGCCATGTTTGTGTGGTGGGCCGGAGGGGGCGTCGTATGACATCCCTCTGCAGAGGGAGGCTGGATCTGCCTGGGAAGGGCTTTCCCTTTTCTCCCAGAGACAACGGGGAATCCTGCTGACCAGCGGGGTGGCAGATTGGACGGCTGGAGTGCAAAGGGGAGAGCCTGGAGGCCGGGAGGCCAGAGGAGAGGCTGCCACAGTGGAGAAGGATGGAGGATCGTCCGAGGTCTCATGGAGGCTCTAGTTGTGCCAGGAGGAGCCATCTTTGAAGGGACGTCCCTCGAGAGCCCTTCGGTGGCTTTGCAGACACACCATTTTGGAGGCCCTGCAGAGATGCGGCTATCATGGGGGCAGCCGGGGGAGGCTGTCCCCTGGATTTCTGATTTAATTTTGACTAGACCTGTTTGCCTCAGTTTCCTGACTTGTAAAATGAACTGGAGAAGGTGATGGCAAACCTTTCTGGTGTTTTTGCCTAAAAAACCCAAACAGGGTCAGGAAGAATTGAACGTGACTAAACTGACTAAACTGACTAAACAACAACTCTTCTAGGGAGCGAGGTAGCCCAGTGAATAGAATGCTGGGCCTGGTCACAGGAAGACCTGAGTTCAAATGGGACCTCAGACACTTATGAGCTGTGTGACCCTGGGCAAGTCATTCACCCCGTTTGCCTCGATTTCCTCATCTGTAAAATGAGAGCGCCCCCCCTTCTAGGCTGTTGTGAGCTCACGGATCGGATCCCAAACAAGGGTTCCTTCCACGGCTCCGGGGCCCAAGTGGATGACTTGTCCTGGGCTCAGGGGACGCTCTGGGATCAGTGGAGTCCTGGGCTCCAAAGCCTGTGTTCAAGGCCTCCTCCAGGTCTCCCTCCCGACTCCACGGAGACTCCTCTTCCAGGCAGCCATGAAAATCGTGGATTGCAGCTCGTAGGCAGACTTGCTCTGCCATGTCCCAGAAGGAGACACCAGGCCCTTTGCGAAGGCCTTGGCTCAGATGGCAGCCAGAAATGTTGGGAGGGTGTGAGCTTGGGGAGGCCCTTGTGTCCCTCCCGGGCATGGCTGGCCCCAAGAGCTCCCCGGAATCCTCGGCTGCCATCTTGGCCAGCCTGCCGTGGCCCCCAGAGTGGGTGCTGGAGGACCGAGGACCTGGGTGGGGGCGAGGAAGGGAGCTCCGGGTGGGCCCCGGGCCGGGCTCGCCCGTCTCCCCCGGCCGTCCTGCCTTCTCCGGGTCTCTCCGCGGCTGCAGACCCCCGAGAGGCTCTCCGGGCGCAGGCCCAGGACCAAGCCGCGGAGGAGGCAGCGGGGAGGACGGCCGGGCCTGGAATTTCTGCGGGTGGTTCCGGCTCGCTCTCTGGACCCAGAAGACCTCCCAGACTGGGAGATGACGCTGTGCTCGCCCCGAGGGGCCGGGGGAGGCTCAGCCAAATGCCTCGTGCCTCAGTTTCTCCAGAGCAGAGGCAATAAGGCTGGCCAGGGAGCATCAGAGAGCGGTGAAGGGGCTCCGGGAGAGGCAGCTGTGAAGTCGGTGTTGGATCATGGAATGTAGGATAGAAGCGGGTCTCGGACATCTTCTGGGCCCTCCTCCCGCCTCCTCCGGGATTCCCCCCAGCACCACTCCATCCCTCTCTGCGTCTTCGGGTCCCTGGCTCCAGCTGCCTCCCGCCTTCAGAATCATCCCCTGGGGGCGGTGAGGGGGCTCCGCAGATGGAGAGTCAGGCCCAGAGACAGGGTCCTGGGTTCCAATTGGACACTTCCTGAGTGTATGACCCTGGGCAAGTCACTTAACCTGCCCAGCCCTGACTGTTCTGCCTCCACCCAGTACACACTCCAAGGTGGAAGGCGGGAGGAGGAAGCCGGGAGGGAAGCCCCGATTTCTAACCTCCATTCTGGGTCCATCTCTGCCAGCGCAAAGGGAGGGGCTCCGCCGCCTGCAGAAATCTCCGACAGCGATTGATTGGGGGCGGGGCGCCTCCCTCACCCTCGGAGGAGCCTAAGCGGAGCTACCCCGGCAGCGTCTACACCGTCTCCGCTGTCTACACCGGCAGCCTCAGAGACACTCCGCAGAATCCTAGATGGAGAGCCACGGGGCGGCCACAAGACAATCCAGCACGACCCCCGACGGAGAAAAGTGCAGGGCAGGGAAGAGCCTTTCCTCGCGGCGGGTGTCCGGAGGGGCTTCGGCCTCAGGTCCAGGGAAGTCCCAGCCCGGCCGGGGAGGGGGGCCAGCCGTGCCGAGGCCCTCCCCAGCCTCCGTCTGCCTCCCCCACGGAGGGCCGTCGGGCAGCAGCAAGGCTGCTGCCTGCTCGGGAAACAATAAAACCAAAGTGTCGGGCGGGGC
>NW_025388644.1:0-3772 GCF_016433145.1 Gracilinanus agilis | reverse complement strand
AGGGCAACTGCAGCGGCCCGGAGCCCCGCCTCTTCATGTTCGCCTCGGTCCAGGCTCCGACAGGCTAGTAGCTAAACGACCCCCCTCCGGGCCGAGGGAATGGGGTGTGGGGAGTGGGAAGTGGAGAGTGGGTAGTGGGAGGTGGAGGTGGAGAATGAGAAGTGGGGAATAGAAAGCGGGAGCGGGGGCGGAGCGGCTAAGTTGGCGGGAGGCGGCCAGAAAGAAAAGGGCCGGGAGCGTAAACAACTGCGCAAGTCCGGCCGCGGTTTGAAAAGGAACGCATGCGCGCTACCCCCCTCCCCCCGGAAAAAACGGAGAGGTTGGGTGACGAATGAGACTGTTAGGCCAAATGGTGGGGAAAGAGTAGAAGAGCGCATGCGCGGGTCTTTGCAAAAGTGGCGTGAACTGGGTGGTATGTCTGTGGCGTTCGGCTTTTTTAATTTTTTAAAGTTTTCTCGTTTTATTGTGAACTTAACTAGCGGCTCTCAGAATTCCTAGGCGACTTTCGCTGTTCAGTAGGACCCCCTCCTTTTGAAGGAAGTGAGCATTGATACCAGTAAATGAATAATTTGCCTATAAAGGAAAATATGAGAGAGTTTTTGGTGGAGGAAAGATGTTGATTGTGATCTTAGATGAATGCTCCAAAATTTTATTTTGACTCCAATGTTTAAAAAAATTAGTACCTGTTAGGGGATAGAGAATTTGTGTGTCTTGAGCCTTTGCATACCAGTTCCTTAAGTATATAGATGAGCTTAGGAATCTGGATCAGACCATAGAACTACAGAATGTTGAAGTTGGATCACTGACTCTAGGGCTAGCCCAACCCTTAACTCTTTCCCCTATACCATGAAGGAGGAAACAGGTCCTAGAAAATCACACAATTTTAGGCAGAACAGGGGTTAAAAAATGTTCCACAAGCCCAGGCTGATGTTTTTTTAACCAAGCTCTCTCATTTTAGGTACCTAATATATGTAAGGTACTATGCTAGGCCTTGGAGATATTAAAGAAAAGCAACAGCTCCTAGCATCAAAGACTTTGCAGTCTAATTTTTGGGAGAGTGGAGACAAGATAAATGGTAGAATTTGATAAGGAGAAAGAGGTTCAAAGTGTTGTAGGAAAATTTTTCTGGGCTCTCTAAGACTAGTTGTCTCCAGCTTAACTTATACTCTTCAATACTGGCAATCAGGTTTACAATCTTTATTTTTCAAGTGAAACTTTTCCAAGATTACTAGTGATCTCTGCTGCCAAATCAAAGACTCAGTCTTCATCATTCTTATTCTTTCTGCAGTATTTGACACTACCATCCCCTCTGCTCCCTCTTAGCCTTCCTACCTATCTGCCTGCTCATTAGTCTCCTTTGTGGTGTCATATCAATCAGTTATCAAATGCCTACTGTATGCCAAGCACTGTCAGTTGCTGGACATTCATATATGAAGCGAAATGATCTTACTCTCAGTTTACATGCTCACAGATGAAGAAAATAAAAAATATATACAAAGTACCTGGGTGGGAAGGGACTCAAAACTGTGGGAAAGAGGAAAGGCCTGTTATAGGAAGTAAATCTTAACCTGTACATTGAGGGAACTGTGGATTCCCTGAGATAGAATTGAAGAAAGGGAACATTCCAGTAATGCTCATGCAAATATTTTACGAAGTTGAGAAGATGGGAGATGAAATATTCAATGGGGAGAACAGCAAATAGGTCACTTTGATTGAAATGTAGAATACATGAAGGTGAGTAATATATAACCAATGTGGAAAGGTAGGTTTGATACTGATTGTGAAGGAGTTTAAATGCCAAAGGACTTTGTATTTTATCCTAGGTAATGAAGCTTTATGTACAGAGGGGTAACATGGTCAGACTTGTGTTAAATATCACTTTGGAGGCTGTGTGGAAGATGAATCAGAGGGGAGATTCTGAAGTCAGGGAGACCTATTAAGAGATTAATGGATAGTCCAAGACAAAGATTATAGGACCTTGGCTTGTAGAGAGACCAGGGGATGATATATTTTGAAATGGTGAAGTCAATAAGACCTGGAAACTGATACCTGTTATTAGGGAAATTGTGTTTTCTTGGACATGTGGGAAATTAACATTGAATTGTGAAATTATGTTAGGTTGAAACTGATTCTAAGCTGAGGCTACACCCAGTTTCTCCAGGAGGCTATCAAATTGTGTTGGGCTCTTTTGTCTTAGTCTTAATTAAGGTTTAAATGTGGGGGGCAAGGGGAGTGGGGAGTGACCTGCCATTATGAACCCTGATTAAGGGTAAACTGGACAGCCTTGTTGAACTTTGACTATAATGTGGTAATTCACCACTAGGCTGTTAAAAGAATGTGCTGGGGTCTTCCCAGTCCCAGCCAGTACACACCTCTCTTGTGATGAAGTAAGGGAGGAGTTGAGGTCTCCAAGGCCACCTCCTCAGTGGTTATTTTACCAACCAGAGATGTCTTGTGATGTCTAGGGGAGGGACTGAGTGGGTGAGTTCACCAGGGATATATGTAGACCTGTGCCAGAGAAGAGTAGAGAGCTTTTTGGATTGTAGAGAGAACTTAAACCCACCAGATTAGGATGTCTTCACCAGTTAATAAATTAATTTACAATTAGGAAACATTGCCTCTTGAAAACTTTCCAGACAGGAGAAATTATGAATAGAGTTGAATTGAGCAAAAGACAGTGAAATCTGTTGGAGACATATTAAGTTAAAGATGTTTATAAGGCACACAGAAATGCATAGTACATTGAAGACATGAGGCTAGATATGAGAAAAAGCAAGGATTAGATTTATAGATTTAGGAGTCACCTGCATAGAGGAATAAGCTGGTAAAAAATCACCATAAGAAAAAAGAGCCACTGCTTTTGTCCTCAGGGTTTGTCAAAACCTGAACTCTTTTCTCTTTGCACACTCTTGTGTTAATTATCCTTAGTCCCCCTGAGTTAAACTCTATGAAAACATCTACCTCTAGATATCCAAGACATCTAGTACCTCTTCACCAACCATTTACTGGATATCTTCATGTGAACATCCCTTAGGAATCTCAAACTGTCCATAAATAAAATCTGCTATCTTTAATCCAAAGCCAGTCTTTCATCCTAAATTCCCTTTTTCAGTCAAATAAACTACTATCCTTCCAGTCACAGGTTTAAAACCTAATAAAAGTTATACTTGTCTCTTCTTTTTTCTTAGCCTCTCATATCCCAGTAGTAGTTGTCTTCCTTTCACATCCATTCCCTTTTCTCCACTCACAGAGCCATCACCCTCATTTAGACCTTTATCACCTCTTACCTGGAATATTGCAATAGCCTGCTTAATTGGAGTCACTCACTCCAGCTTCACCCCTCTCCAATCCAAACTCCACATAGCTCCCAGACTGATACTCTTTTTAAAAATAAGATTTGAATGATATATTTTGGGAGATCCCTTATATTAAAAAGGGGGGGAAGTTAATTTTTTTTTAATTTGATGTTAATATTTGGTTATTCTATACCCATGGTTCCCTACCTCTGCAAATAAATTAGGAGGGGAGGGGAGGGGAGTTGAGAAGAGAAGAGAGAGATCTTGTAGCTCTTTTTTGTAGTCTAGCTTGGTCATTATGATTTGGATGCATTAAGTTTCAATTATTGTGTTGTTCATTATAGTTATAATGTTATAGTCATTGAATGTATTGTTTTCCATGTTTTACTTCACTTTGCATCAGTTCCTGTAAGGCTTTCTATGCTTGTTTGTATCCATAATTTTCATTTATAATATAATAGTATTCTATATATATA
>NW_025388643.1:0-1795 GCF_016433145.1 Gracilinanus agilis | reverse complement strand
GGAGAGGGAGAGGGGGGAGGAGGAGGAGGAGGAGAATGATGATGATGACAACAAGGAGAAGAAATAAGTATTAGAAATTCATAGAAACATGGGAAGATTTGTATAAAGTGATATAAATCCTCACTTCCAGATAGAGAGGTGAAGGACTTCAAGTGCAGTTTGAAATATTTTTTCCTTCTTGATATGGCCAATGCAAGAAATTGTTTTCCCTGACTCTACATGTTTGTAATGAAGGAATTTCTTTTTCTTGCTTTCTCAGTGGTGGTAGGGGGAGGGAAAAGGAGGTGGAAGGGAGAGAAAGAGAAACTTCATTAGAAAAAACTTAATTCAAAAATTAAAAAACAGATGAACAGTGAAGGAGGTAGAAATGAAAGAAAAACATTCATAGTTTACAATAACGTAAAATGAAAAGAACTTTTATAAAGAAGGCAAAGGATGATTAAATGTAAAAACTACTATAAGTCCCAAAAAACAAATAATGAAACTTTTCTCTTTTCTTTTAGCAGAGATGGGGGAATTATGGGGTAGAATGCCACATACATTATCAGAGAGAAGCCTTTGTCTCAAATTTCTTTTTACACCTAACTTTTTTTTAATACTTACCTTCCATCTTAGAATCAATATTATGTATTGGTTCTAAGACAGAAGAGTGATAAGAGTTGGCAATGTGGGTCACACAGCTAGAAGTATCTGAAGCATAATTAAACCCAGGACCTCCCATTTCTAGATCTTGCTCTCAATTCGATGAGTCACCTAGCTTCCCCTACCTAACTCTTTTCTTTTGTTGCCATGGAGTATTCAATTAGGGGAGAAAAGAAAGAGAGGGAGATGATACAACCTGAAATGATGTAAAAAGTTTTAATCAATAAAACTTTTTTAAAAATCATAATATACCCGATACATTGCAATTTACTTCTCTTTTGACATTATTACCTGTATGCATCATGTTTGATCTCTAATAGTAGAAATAAAATTAATTATAATTAGAAAAGAAATTATTTCAAAAGTTGCCTTTTGATCTAAATTCTTATGAGTCTGACTGATGGAAGGAAATGATACCATTTACAAAAGCAGGGATGAGGGACGGGATATTGTAAGGGAGGATATAGAAAGATAAAAAACAAGAAATAGGTAGATATGGGAGATAGGAGAAAGGAAGCAAAGCTGGTGAATTTTGTTTTCATGTTAATGCCTCCAAAGTGCCTAGAACTGTGTTCAACCCATAATAGGTCTTTAACAAATACATATTTATCACCCAGAATTGATGAGAAGCTTTCACAGGGTGATAACATCTTTCTTCCTCTCTTCTTTCTCCCCTCCTAGAGTGCTGCTGTTCCTGGCATCTGCTCTGGTTTGAATTTGGCAGAATGTACTGAAGTGCATGAGATTATCTCAGGATGATCACCTGGGTCAGTATGACATGGCCCTGACCTTGGCCTTTACGGGAAACTTGGAGGACAAAGGCAGGCCCCTCCCTTCCTGATTAGATTTAATTAGAAGAGTTAATTAGAGAAATGGAGAGAAAAACAGATTCAGGCATATGCTATCTGTGTGTCAGCAACCAGTAATTTTAAGAACTAAGCAGTTGTCTTTGGAGAGAATGGAACAAACAGCAGAGCCCAGCAGGAGGGAGAATTGGTGTCAGCAAGAAGACTCCTAGAGTCACAGCCTCCTTTGTGCTGTATTGCATCTCCCCATCTAGTACAATCAACTAATCAGCATTTATTAAGCACCTACTGTGTTCCAGGTACCATGTCAGGAAGGAAGGAAGGAAGGAAGGAAGGAAGGAAGGAAG
>NW_025388642.1:0-5204 GCF_016433145.1 Gracilinanus agilis | reverse complement strand
ATTGTTTTTGTTTGTACAAAAGCTTTTTAGCTTAATATAATGAAAACAATTTAATTTACATTTTGTAATTTTCTCTAACTCTTGCTTGGTTTTAAAATCTTTCCTTTCCCAGAGATCTGACAGGTATACTATTTTGTGTTCACTTAACTTATTTATAGTTTCCCTCTTTATATTCAAGTCATTCACCCATTCTGAATTTATCTTAGTGTAGGGTGTGAGCTGTTGATCTAAAACTAATCTCTCCCATATTGTTTTCCAAATTTCCCAGCAGTTTTTGTCAAATAGTGGATTCATGTCCCAAAAGTTGAGCTCTTTGGGTTTATCATACACTGTCTTGCTGACGTCATTAACCCCAAGTCTATTCCACTGATCCTCCTCTCTATCTCTTAGCCAGTACCATATTGTTTTGATTACTGCTGCTTTATAGTATAGTTTAATATCTGGTACTGCTAGGCCCCCTTCCTTCACATTTTTTTTCATTATTTCCCTTGATATTCTTGATCCTTTGTTATTCCAAATGAAATTTGTTATAGTTTTTCCTAATTCAGTAAAGAAGTTTTTTGGTAATTTGATAGGTATGGCGCTAAATAGGCAAATTAATTTGGGTAGAATGTTCATTTTTATTATGTTAGCTCATCCTACCCATGAACAGTTAATGGCTTTTCAATTGTTGAGCTCCAGTTTTATTTGTTTGGAAAGTGTTTTGTAGTTGTTTTCATATAATTGCTGTGTTTGTTTTGGTAGATAGATTCCCAAGTATTTTATGTTGTCTAGGGTAATTTTAAATGGTGTTTCTCTTTCTACCTCTTGCTGCTCTAATGTGTTGGAAATATATAGAAATGCTGATGATATATGTGCATTTATCTTGTATCCTGTAACTTTGCTAAAGTTGTTGATTATTTCTACCACCTTCTTAGTTGATTCTCTAGGATTTTTTAAGTAGACCATCAAATGATCTGGAAAGAGTGATAGCTTAGTCTCCTCATTGCCTATTTTGATACCTTCAATTTCTTTTTCTTCTCTAATTGCTACTGCTTTCTAGTACTATGTTGGATAATAGAGGTGATAATGGGCATCCTTGTTTCACTCCTGATCTTATTGGGAAGGCTTCTAATTTATCCCCATTGCATATGATGCTTGTTGATGGTTTTAGGTATATATTGTTTATTATTTTTAGGAAAGGTCCTTCTATTTCTATACTTTTCAGTGTTTTCAATAGGAATGGATGCTGTATTTTGTAAAAGGCTTTTTCAGCATCTATTGAGATAATCATGTAATTTTTGTTGGTTAAACTGTTGATATGGTCAATTATGTGGATGGTTTTCCTAATGTAGAACCATCCTTGTATTCCTGGTATAAATCCCACCTGATCATGGTGGATGATCTTCTTAATTACTTGCTGGAGTCTCTTTGCTAATATTCTATTTAAGATTTTTGCTTCTATGTTCATTAGGGAGATTGGTCCATACTTTTCTTTCTCTGCTTTTGGTCTACCAGGCTTTGGGATCAGTACCATATTTGTGTCATAGAAGGAATTTGGTAGGACTCCTTCTTTGCTTATCATATCAAAAAATTTGCATAGTATTGGGATTAGTTGCTCTTTGAATGTCTGATAGAATTCACTTGTGAATATATCAGGTCCTTGTGATTTTTTCTTAGGGAGATCTTTGATGGCTTGTTCAATTTCTATTTCTGATATGGGATTATTTAGGTATTCTATTTCTTCTGCAGTTAATCTAGGCAATTTATATTTTTGTAAATATTCATCTATATCTCCTAAATTGTTATATTTGTTGCCGTATAATTGGGCAAAATAGTTCTTAATGATTGCCTTGATTTCCCCTTCATTAGAGGTGAGGTCTCCTTTTCATCTTTAATAATGTCAATTTGGTTTTCTTCTTTCCTTTTTCTTATTAGATTGACCAGTACTTTGTCAATTTTATCTCTTTTTTCAAAATACCAGCTTCTAGTCTTATTTATTAATTCAATAGTTCTTTTATTTTCAATTTTATTAATTTCTCCCTTAATTTTTAGTATTTCTAATTTAGTTTTCATCTGGGGGTTTTTAATTTGCTCGCTTTCTAATTTTTTGAGTTGCATACCCAATTCATTAATCTCTGCCCTCCTTAATATGTTAATATATGTACTCAAGGATATAAATTTCCCCCTGAGTACTGCCTTGGCTGCATCTCACAGAGTTTGGTAGGATGTCTCATCATTGTCATTCTCTTCAATGAAATTGTTGATTGTTTCTATGATTTCTTCTTTGAGAAATTGATTTTGGAGAATCATATTGTTTAATTTACAATTGGTTTTTGATTTGCCTGTCCAGGTGCCCTTACTAATTATTATTTTTATTGCATTATGATCTGAGAAGGTTACATTTATTATATCTGCTCTTTTGTATTTGTTTGCAATGATTCTATGCCCTATTACATGGTCAATCTTTGTAAATGTACCATGTGTAGCTGAAAAGAAGGTGTATTCCTTTTTATCCCTATTTATTTTTCTCCACATATCTACGGCTATGATCTTTTGGTTTTCAGCTATGATCTTTTGGTTTTCCTTTTCAATCTGGTCATTTCTGGTGTTCACTTTGCTTATCAGTTCATTTGATTTCTGAGCCTCACTTTCCAATTGCAAAATTCTGCCTTTTAAACTGTTATTTTCTTGCCTGATATCCTTTTGAGCTATTTCCCATTTCTCTAACCAAATCTTTTCCATCTTTCTCGTCATCTGAGTCTTGAACTTTTCAAGAGCTTGTGACCAGTTTTCGTTATTATTTTGGGAGGGTCCAGATGCTTGTTTGTTCTCCCCCTCTATTTGCTCAGTTGTCTGGATTTTCTCTGTGTAAAAGTTGTCGAGTGTTAAAGATTTCTTTTCCTTGTTAATCTTTCTCGTCTGAGCTTCCTGATTCTGGGTAGCCATTGTTATCCCAGCAGCTTCTCAGCTTTATCTTCGCGCTCAGGGTCTGTCCACAGTCTTTTGGGTCCTGAGGTTTGAGTTCTGGTTTTTCTCAAGGTCAATACCCTGGTGGACCCCCTTGCTTGGTCCTCTGCTGGAGGTTCCTTTACAAGTCTCAGGGAGCTGCTTCCACAGTCGTATACCCGTCTGCACTGGTTCCCCACTCAGGGTTTCAGAGCCTCCGCTCACGCGCCTGTCTGTGTCTGCCTCCACCTGCTCCTCTGCCTGAGGCTGCATTCTGCGTCCGTGCTCAGAGTCCGTGCGCATTCTTTATCTTTTTGGGTTCCTAAATCTTGTTGCTCTCAGGAACAGGCCCTGGAGCTGCCAATGACTCAATGAGTGCCCCAAACTTGCTGTATTTCTTTTTAGCTGGCTTTGTCGCTATAGGTGGTATGTGTGGAGGGGGTGGGGGAGTGGTTGCTCAGCCCGCGATTTAGTGAGAGCTCTTTCACCCCTTTATAGCATGGAAATGTCCCAATTCCACGTACCTTCCACATTGCACCCTGTTGTGGGGTCCCTCTGTTCGACTGGGTTTGTTTTTCTGTCTCCTTGAGGAGTCTTATATGTTTCAGTCAGGAGAGGTTAAGAGCTGCTTTTTACTCTGCAGCCATCTTAACCTGGAACCAGTTCCATTTTTTTTTAACCAATCAGCCTCATCTTCCATTTTAGAGGCTGAAACTCTTGCAGATATCTGTCTAGAAGGCTGTAAGTGATTCAGTTTACCCTTTTATTTTCCTTAGAGGAAAGTACATTCTTAAACTCTGAATGCCAAATTGTTCTTTCTTGTGCCCTAACTTAATAAAAACAAATGTAGAAGTTAAGACCTTCCTTATGGCATTCTATAACTTTTATTGGGAGTGGTGGTGGAGGAAATCAAAGAAATAGGAAATTGGTAGGGGAGAGATAGATATGAGGACTCTGAAAGCAGGTAGTCTCAATGAAACCAAGTAACGCATTTCTACAGCTGAAATCTGCCATATTTCTATTCCTTGAATTATGTAATGGATAGCAACATAAATAAGATATTTCCCATGTCTTTAATGAACTCTTAGTTCCAAAAGGGAAAAATTATGCATTTTTTAAAGATATGAGAATTTAAAACATAACTTCATAAAAGTAACAAATAAGTAATCAGCATTTTGAGGATTACAAAAAATAAAACTTTCCTTTTGAGAATCCTTCAAGAAACATAGTAAAAATATTATTCTTATTTTGTAGATGAGAAAACTAAGTTTCACTTAAAGTTACCTATTCATCTGTGGTTACACAACTAGAAAACGTCAGAGAGGATATTGAAATTAAAATTTCTTAGCATCAAATTTAGTGGGCTTTTTATTACACAATATTTCTCTCCATAAGAATATCAGTTCCTTGAGGAATGGTTGTTTTTTATCTCTAGTGCTTAGCATATTATCTGGCACTCAGAAGAGATTAATAAAATGCTATTTACTGACTTTTACAAAGTTTCGAAGAATTTTGGTAGCAAGCATGATCACCTAATATAAAGGATAATCTCCATGAAGGAAGTGGTAGTGGATAGGAGCTGTATATGATTTTTTTTTCAGTAGTTGGAGATGGTGGGAAATACATTCAGAGTTTGGGGCACAAATTGGGCAGAAACATAGGGGCGAGAGAGGCTGGGGTGTATCCAATTATTAATAAATAATTCAGTTTGCCTAAGATATAGAGTATATTAAAATGAGTAAAGAGTGATTTGATAGGTTTAAATAATATTAGAGGAAATCATTTCAGTTATGTCCAGAGCTAGGATGTTAGGACTTTGCTTGTCAAATACTAGAGGTTCATATAAAGTTTTTGAAAAGAGGAACGATGCCATAAAACAACTTCAGATATAGGTAATTAGTGAAATAAGGATTCTCAGGACATTTCCACTGTAATATCACAACATTCCCCTTTAAAAGGCTTGCCATCTTAGTTTAGGATGAAAATCATGCAATAAAATGCCAACCATTTTCCTCACCCCAAATTTCTCAGTACTGGGAATTAAATACTTCCTCTTTACAACAAAAAAATGTTTCTTATCGGGGATTAATTTTTCAGCTTGGCTTAAATCTTAAAAAGAATATTTGTTTATTGATAGATTTCATTTGTAAAAGTACTTCCTATTCAGTATAATCATGTTCATTTAATTGGAATGAAACTTAAATATTTGGCAGTCACTTTACATGTGTTGATATTGATATTTATATTCTTAACCCAAATTTATATATATATATATA
>NW_025388641.1:0-5803 GCF_016433145.1 Gracilinanus agilis | reverse complement strand
CTGGAGTACAAGAGGTCACATGATTATTATCTTTGAATATTTGAAGGGCTGTCATATGGAATGGGGCAGAATTTTTCTGCTTGGCCCCAGGAAGCAGAACTTTGAGCAATGAGAAGAATTGGAAGTCAGATAGATTTAAGATCCATGTAAGGAAAAACCTAATAATTCAAACTATCCCAGAGGAGAATGGATTACTTCTTGTGTCATAAGTTCTCTCTTTTATTGGTGGACTCCAAGGGGAAGGCAGTAATATTTCTTCTTGGTGATGCTGCAGGAGGAATTGTTATAAACTGAGCTAAATGTGTTTGAGGTCCATTCCAGTCTTGTTATTCTATGATCCTATAATAGCATATAGTACTTTAAAGCTTGCCAAATGATTTCTATATATTCTATATATGGATGTATATATTGACACATTTGACTTTATAATAAGGTGGTGGGGCTATTATCATCCCCATTTTACAGAAGAGGAAACTCAGACATAGAGAAGTTAAATTACCTCCCCACAGTCACATATCTAGTAAGTGTCTGAGGCAGGTTTGGAACTCAAGTCTCCTTGACCTGGGCAGAAGGTGATATAATAGATAGAGTACCAGATCTAGAGTTAGGAAATCTAAGTTCAAATCCAACCTCAGACACTGTGTGACCCTTAGTAAATCCCTTAAACCTATTTGTCTCATTTTCCTCATCTTTAAAATGAGCTGGAGAAAGAAATGGCAAACCACTCCAATATCTTTGCCATGGGGTCATGAAGAGTCGGACCTGGCTGAAGACAATTGAAAAACAGCAATTTCATCCACTTGGGAATTATATATCCTTTAAGGACACTTCTTTTATTAATTTAGATGGATAATTGCTCAGCAATTTATAATCTTAGAAAGTTGGCTAGAACACTGAGTTGACAAGTCACTTGCCTTGGATCATTCAACTTGTAGGTGTCAGAGGGAACACTGGACCCCAGATTGTCTTGTACAATGCTGTTTCTATTATGTAGGCATCGATGCAGAAATACACAGATGATATGTATGTATGTGTGTGTGTATATATATATATATATATATGCATATATATATATGGGGAGAGAGAGAAAGAGAGAGAGAGAGAAAGGCACTGTGCTGGTCTTAGGGAGTGTGTGTGTGCGTGTGTGTGTGTGTGTGTGTGTGTGTGTGTGTGTGTGTATTTGTGTGTAGATAGTAGAGATCTGTCACCATCAAACCTTTTTAGATTAGTAAAACCTCTAAGAGTAGTCTAAAAGTCACACAGACAAGAATGTATCCAGCAATCTGCATCTACCTGTAAACATACATATGGGATTGTGTTAGAGATATCTCAGGTTCCCAGTGAAATGTTAAATCAGAAATCAGCAAATGCTCCAAGTCAGGGCTTGATTTATTGTTCTTTTGAAAGTGATGGAGAAAATATTAATAATGTAGATTAAACTTTAAAAGTGCATCTTTTGTACATATTCTTTTGAAAGCCAGTTGTTAAACTATTACCGACACACTGCTGCCAGTCTATAGGTACAAACTATGTATAAATATGTAAATATGTATAATGTATGTGTACTCCCTTCTTTCATACGAAACCTTTCCCTACTTTCTTTTCTTCCTCTCCCTATAATGTTACCTAGTAGACACAGAAGCACTGAATAGGAACTGGGTTTGAATCCTACCTTTGCCACTTATGACTTGTAAGTCACCTAACTTTTGGCCTTAGTTTCCTCCTCTGTCAAATGTCTGGTGAGGACCAGACATCCAATGAGATCCCTTCCCATTCTGTCTCTTACTCTGCCTTAAGGATGTGGGGAAGGTGGAGGTCAAAACAATCATTCAGCTGTCATTGTGTCAGGGTAGGGAAGGAATGTTTATTGCAAGAAGACTACTGACCTGTTTTATCTGGCTGACCATGAGTAAGCTGAGGTGGGAGGAAGGAAAAGTCATTGAATAACAGCTTTGTCATTCCAGTCAGCAGTTTCGAATGAGGGGGTGGCTTCCAGACTGCAGCAGGTACCTTAGAAATCACTTTTGTCTAATTCATTTTACAGAGTAGGGAACTGAGGATCAGGCTGGGAAAGAGGCTTGACTGAGTCTTGACACAGCAGTGCTGGGATCCAAACCTAGCTTTTTTTATTCCCAATCCAGAACTCTTTGTAATACTCAAAGGACATGGAAGCTAAGAAGATAAATCTCTGACCCCAAAAAGAGATTTGGATTTAGAGCAATCAATATGTCATAGAAAAATGAACACTTGCAACAAATGAGTTGGGAATAATTTATTGATTTCCAGCTGGGGGACACAGAGGACATAGAGTAGGACTTGGAATCAGAAAGTTTGTTGTTTTTCAATCATGTCCAACTCTTCTTGACCTCATTTGGGGTTTTCTTGACAGAGATATTGGAGTGATTGGCTATTTCCTTCTCCAGCTCATTTTGCAGATGAGGAAACTGAGGAAAACAGAGTTAAGTCATTTGCCCAGGATCATTTAACTTGTGTCTGAGGCCAGATTTGAACTCAGAAAGATGAACTTGCCTGTCTCCAGGTATATCACTCTATCCATTATGCCACCTAGCTGCCCAGATAAAATCATTGATCTGGACAAAATGTTGATGTGTATTTATAACACATATATTACACATAGTTACACAATTTTAATAGAATGCATATTTTAATATATAATATCACATATGCATATATTTGTTTCTCTCATACTATAAATTGATATCAGGGCTATTGAAATATGTGATTCTTTTCTTTGCTTTAATAGTATCCTTTTTTTAATTTTCAGATTGATTTAGTCAAGATGGTAAACTGTTCATTTGCAAATTTTAAAGCTTTTTAGAAAGAAGTTCCATGTTAGACCTCAGAAAATACTGGAACTAGCAAGTAGTTGAAGTTTTTTATTATTACTTTCTAACCTGAATAATTTTCTTCTTTTAAAAAATAAAATTTTATTGGTATTTTCTTATATCCCCATGGCATCTTAAGGATCCTTTTCCCTTCCCCACCCCAGAGCTATCCTCTATAATAGACAGCATTTTTTGGCAGCTGGATGGCACAGTGGGTAAAATTCTGTGCTTCAAATAAGGAAGACTCCTCTTCCTGAATCCAAATATGGCTTTAGACACATACTAGCTGGATGACCCTAGGCAAGTCGCATCACCCTGTTTGCTTCAGTTTCTTCATCTATAAAATGAGCTGGAGAAGGAAATGGCCAATCACTCCAGTATCTTTGCCACAAAAACCCCAAAGGGGGTCATGAAGAATCAGACACAACCGAAACGACTGAACAAGAACAGATGTTTTTAGAGAAGAAAAAAACCAAAATATTCAGCACAACTGATCAATTTACTGAAAAAGTATAAAAACTTTTGCAATGTTTAACACTTGTTGACCTCCCACCTTCCCAGTAGATTAGGGATGTCTTCTCCTAGCTCTTCCTTTGAGTTTGTTATTTTCTTTTTAAAGTGGCTGCTTTAGGTGTTGCTGCCATACATGATATGCCAAAAAGGTGATGGATTGATCAGGACTTAAAAATATTATGACTGAGCCTAGGATGAAAACTTTTTCAGATGTCCAATGTATACATGGTTTCTAGGTTGAGCTGTCAATTAGAATAACAAATCCTTATGTTTAAAACAGCTACTAAGCTCTGGAGTACTTCCTTGATGTTAAATAATAAAGAACTCTCAGTTTTTATAGCATCACTGAAACAACAGATGTCTGTGTCTGCTGAGTACAAGCCATTATGAATGAATGAATAATAAGGAATCCATAAAGTGTTTACTAGGTGCCAATCCCTGTGGTAAGTGCTGGGCATACAAATGTAAGCACAGCAAGACAGTCCCTCTCCTCAGCTAGCTTACATTCAAATAGGGGATGCCAATACTTAAGAAAGGGAATGAGGTGTGCACATTAAAACTCATCTCTAAGAACCCAACTATTCAAGGGACATTGGTCCAAATGGTTCCAACTAGGGTAGAGGCAACATCATTTTCAAATGGCTGAAAAGTTAGTAGAAATGATCATAAAGAAGCTATGGGTTGGGCAGCTGGGTAGCTCAGTGGATTGAGAGTCAGGCCTAGAGATGGGAGGTCCTAGGTTCAAATCTGACCTCAGACACTTCCCAGCTGTGTGACCCTGGGCAAGTCACTTGACCCCCAATGCCCAACATTACCACTCTTCCACCTAGGAGCCAATACACAGAAGTTAAGGATTTTTAAAAAAATTTAAAAAAATAAAGAAGCTATGGGTTATTCAATATAGCTTCCATTTTTATGTCATCACTAGTGGTACTAATACTAATAATAATCAATTACTTTTGAATATTCAAGTGATGTAATGTTTATACTAGATTTCTCTCCTGAAAGTCCATTTTAAGGGGGAAATTTCATTGATAAAATAACCTTCAGTATTGTGTGCTTTTTAAAAAATGTTTTGTGTATGCTTTTTTAAATGCTGCTGTCATCTCCCTCCAGAAAAAAAACCCAAATCACCCACTACTTCCTTTGTAAAAAGGAATTAAAATTTTTTTTCTCTTTGTAAAAAAATAATAGTTAAGCAAAAAACAACAACAACCCAAAAACAAGTTGGTCAGTCAAATAAAGTTTATTAAGTATCTACTATATATGCCAGGCACTGAGTTAGTTGATGTGGATACAAAGAGAAGCCAAAAATAGTTCCTGCTTTAAAGGAGCTTACAGTCTAATGTGGGAGATAACATACAGGTAACTCTGTGCAAACAGGAAAATTACAAGAAAAACTGGGGAGAATCTCAAAGGGAAAGCACTAAGATTAAAGAAAAGTATCTGTAGTGCCTTCCCTTTGAGATTCTCCCCAGTTTTTCTTGTAATTGTCCTGTTTGCACAGAGTATTTTTGTGGGGGGAAAGGAAGAAAATAAAGTATAAGGAGAGTGGATAGTTAGGTAGGAATAATGTTATAAAGAACATAAAACATTTCAATCATGTATGATAAATGCTTCATTCCTTACCTGAAGCCAATCAGTTCTCTATCAAGAAGACAATGGTATATTTCATCATCAGTCCTCTGAAATAATGATTGATTATTACCTAATCTGAATTCTGATTCCTCTGAAGGTTGCTTGGCTTTACACTACAGTGGTTGATGTGTATATAGTTCTCTAGATTTTGCTTATTTTATGCTTTATTGGGTCACAGAAACATTTTCAAGTCTTTCTCAATTCTTGAGATTCCCCCACTTACATGATACTATTCCACTACATTCATATATAGAACAACGTGTTCCTCTTTTCCCTAACCAATGGGCACCCATTTTGTTTCCAGGGTTTATTGTTACTTATCGTTATATTGTTATATTGTTAGTCTGTGTGTGTGTGTGTGTGTGTGTGTGTGTGTTTTGCTACCACAAAAGTTGTACATATTTTGCTACATATAGGATGTTTTCTTTTGCCTTTGATTCACTTGGAATGTATGCCAAGTATAGGTGATCTTAAATTCTCCAAGGCTATTCTAATAGAAAGGAAGCTGCAGCAGGCTTAGCCAAAGTGGAAAGACTTGCTGACAACAGACTATCTCTGCTGCCTCAGGATTAGGCTAGATAACTATGGAGAAACAATACCAGCAGTTTGGCTGCTAGCTAAACAGTTCTTTGGTTCATTTCTTCCTATGAAACAACATAAAATACAAAGTGACTCTCAGTCTTATGCAAAGGTGCTTCTGCTTTCACAGAGAAGAGTGGTGGAAAAGGAGATTTAGGATATGAAGAATCAGGTTTTTTTTTTTTTAAGATCATCTATAAACATAAAATTTATTATTATTATTATTA
>NW_025388640.1:5000-8075 GCF_016433145.1 Gracilinanus agilis | reverse complement strand
GAGAGAGAGAGAGAGAGAGAGAGAGAGAGAGAGAGAGAGAAGGGGGAGGGAGAGAGAAGGAGAGACAGAGACAGAGGGAGAAGGGGGAGAGGGAGAAAGAGGGAAGGAGGGAAGGAGAGACAGAGGGAGAGGGAGAGGATGGATGGAAGTGATGTCTGCTGCCTGTCAGATCCCAGGCATTCTGCCCCTGGATGATTTTAGGGGAGGAGTAGCCTGCCTGGTCCATGACATGGATCCACAGACTACTGGAGGCCAAGGACTACCCTGGGTCTGAAGATGGCCCCAGTTTGGCAATGAGGTTGTCCATGCCAATGAGTTGGCCCAAGGGAGGAGGTGCCTGGGCTGAAGTTGGGATGGAGGGTAGGGTAAGGCTTTTTCAGCTTCAGCTCAGCTGCTGCTCAGATCTTGGCTGAAGCTGCTTCCCGCATCTTAGAATAATAAACCAACATTAAGAAGGCATTTGTCACTGAGGAAAGGAGGCAGCCGGGGCCCAGATGTCATAAACATGTGTGAGGGGCCAAGCCTGACTGGGAGGAATTTAAAGGGGCAGGGGAACCAGTTAGAGTTGGAGGGGGATGAAGTAAAGGAGGCAGGGAGGGAGGGGAAAAGGGCTGATGAGGAAAGGGTAGGCAGTCCTCTGTTTTTTTTCCTGCAAAGGGTGGGTGGTCCAGTGGTTAAGGAGTTGAAGAATACTACTTCTGCTCAGCCTCACTGTTACTCACACACCCCTTTTCCCCGAGTCTGCCTCATTCTCCCCAACTGCACAGTGGGGACATCTGGTTCTTGGGTTGGAAGGAAAAGGGAAGTCTGGCTAGCTTCTTTAGAAACACATATCTTCTTCTCTGGGGGTGATGGGCAAACAAGGCCAAGGGCTTCTTTTGATAACTTTATTGACAGTTAATAAGGAACACTGGCTTCTTTCCAAAGCCCTCAAGATACTAATGCTACCCCCTCCCCTAGAGCCTTTAGATGTCAGTTTTAAGATTTAGGATTGGAAGGAACCTTAGAGAAAAGCAGTAAGCTATGGTACCAGATGACTTAGTGTTCCTCTGTTAGTTAGGGTTCCTTTAACACTTACTATGTGACCTTGGGCAAGTCATTTAACTACTTTGAGTGTCAATTTCCTCATCAATACAATGAGGAGGTTGAAATCCATGCTTTCCAAGATCCTACCAGCTTTAGTTATCTGAGCTTTTGATCCAGACCAGCTTGCTTATTTTTTGGGTGAGGAAACTAAGCCCTCATGAGGGAAAAGACTTATCCAAAGTCACACAAGTACAGAGTGGCAGAGATTATTAAAGGGAGGAGGTGATCTACATAAATAATTATAATAAAGGGAGAATGTGATGGGGTAAAAGAGAGATGCAAAAGGCTCTGGGAAGATCTGAAGAGGGAAAAACACTTTAAATTGGTCAGAGATTTCATGACAGAAGCAGCATCTGAGCTGGATCTGGAAAGAAGAGAAGGGTTTTAGAAGATAGCTTATTCCTGGTCTGGGAAGTAGTGTGAACAAAAGATATGGAGACTGAGAAGGGAGAGGTCAGGGGAAAGTCCTGGGAAATGGTTATTAGTCCAGTTCAGTTAGATTGGCCACATGTAAGAAGGGTGGCTCCTGGGCTGCCCTGGACCAACTCTATAGGTCTCAGAGGAAGTCAGAGGGCCCACCAAGCTTTTTCAGAGTAGAAGAAAGTATCAGGAAGACAAGAAGGATGAAGAGGCTACAAAGCATCAGGAATTTGAGAAAACCAAAATAAAAGAGGATGGGTTAGGGGTTGTGTGATCTGTGTATAACTCCAGGGAGGCTGCATGAGTGATGAGGAGGGCAAAATGGGCAAAGAGATCCCTAGTCCCTAGAAGAATGGGACGATGGGCTCTAATGGTGGTTGGAGAGGTTGGAGAATAGGACTTGGAAACTGCATATTCTACATTTCAGCCAACTGGCCCGCTAGCTTTTCCTCAAACTTGGCATCGATCACCCATCTTCACGCCAACAATGCACTCGTCCCTCCTCTCTGCCTTTCAGAATCCTTACTTCCCAGGTCAGCTCAAATGCCTGCCCCCTCTTACAGGAAGCCTTTTTTGATCCCATCAGTTCCTAGACTCCACCCCAGAAAATACTTTGTATATATTTTGTATTTACTTCTATATGTACACATTTTTTCCCTAGATACAGTGTAAGCTCCTTGAGGGCAGGCACCGTTTGCTTTTCCCCCCTTTGGCTTTGTAGCCCCAACTCCCAGCTGTCTCATACTAAATGCTTGTTCATTGATTGATTGGGTTAGAAGACCTAGATCTGAGCCCGGAGTCCATCACTTACTAATTGTGTGACCAGAGGAAGTCATTTTCCCTTTTGGAGTTACACTATTCCTCTGTAAAATGAGAAAAATAAGCCTTGTATCCCCTGCCTCACAGAGCTGACCTGAGAAAAGTGTTTCGTAAACCTTAAAGCATGGGAGCCATTGTGATTATCATCCTCCACTACCCTCATCCCTCTCTATCTCTCTATCTCCTTATTGTCTGCGTCATACTCATAGTTAATGCCACTGAGACCTGAGTAGTCCCCACTGCTGGAGGAAACCTGGGGAAGAAGTTCTTGGATTTTCAATGGCTTTTTCAGCATTGATGGCTAGGCATTAGGCTTAAAGTCCCCCATCCAATGTTACTCTCTGACTCTAAAACACCATAAGTAGTTAACTACGCCTCCTAGGATAAAATACAAAAGCCTTAGTCTTTTTTGGTTGTTGTTTCCTTTTTTAAAAGTTTTATTGATGTGCTGATTCTGGCAGCAGGCCCCTGTCTACAATGAATGCCCCCTGCCCCAGAGTGGGGGCAGACTCCTTGTTTAAAAAGAAAAAAAAAAAAACACCACTACCACCACCACCAAAACTCATCACTGTCAATTCCCAGTAACCACCTCCACTCAACCCACCCACATCAGTACAGTTAAGCAAGGCAAATCAGCCCATACGGGCTGAAAAAGATTTTTATCGCTCTGAACCTACAGTCTACCACCTCCTTGTAGAAGATGCTTCCTTGTCAGTGTCCTGCATTGATCAGGGTTCTGAAGTCTTTCCT
>NW_025388640.1:0-2500 GCF_016433145.1 Gracilinanus agilis | reverse complement strand
GTAGGGAGAAGCTTGTGGTAGGGAGACTAAGAGACTATTGCCCAGTCCAGAGGTGATGGGAGCCTGAACTAAGGTGTGCGAGTAAAACCAAATGGATTTACATGGAAAAGATGTTGTAGAGGCTATGTGGTGTGAGGGAAAGGGAGAATTTGAGGGTGACACCAGGATTATGAACCTGAGTGGCAGGAAGGATGGTGGTTGTGTTGAAATTGAGGGAAAGGGTAGATGGGGTAAGGTGGGTATAAAGAGCTCTGTTTTAAAGCAAACCTTCCTTGATTCCTCTGCCAAAAGAAAGTAATGGTGCTCTCTCCTTATGGCCTGGGACACTTCTTCCCTCCTGTCACACTCTCCCTTGTGTTATACTTACTTTTCTTCCATGTCTCTCTCCACTCGCACAACCGACTGTAAGCTCTTTGACGGCAGGGCTTATGCTTGTTTTTTTTTTTTTTTCCTTTATATTGCCAGCATTTTGCACATAACAGGCATTTAACACATGTTTTTTGCATTGAATCATGAGGATCTATGGGGAGTCTGGGGCCTCCCTGCCTCTCCTGTTCTAAGCTGTTAACAAGCCCATTCCCAGTCAGGGAAGCCATCTCTCTATACCCAGGCCAGGTCCATGTGACTGTTCCCAGAGATCAGGCATCTAGTGAGCCTGGAATGTGCAGGGGCTTTGATCCTGGAGAAGGAAGCTTCCAAGCCCTGTCTGAACACAGCTCTGAGAGTATGGGGTCAGCTCTAGAGACACGCTGCCCAGCCTCTCCTTGTGATTTGGCTGTGAAAAATATGTCCAATTCCATCTCTGTTCTTCCCCAGGAGCTGAAGAGGAAGGGGCCAAGGAGGGCTTTCTTGAGGGTTCCTATTTAATGCTTAAGGGGCACACCAGTTCGGACCAGTGGAACGAGGCTCTAGCCTGAGCTCTTTCTCCTTCCTCAGTTTCAGTTTGATCCCTTTCAATCCAACAAACATCTCTTTAATAATGATTCTAATGGTTGATGTACAGGACTATGTTTTGGCTTGGAAATATGCTGATTCGACAAGGCAGTACATGACAATATTCTGAAAGGAATGCTGGATTTGGTATCACAGGACTTGGGTCCATATCCCAGTTCCTCCACTTGTTATCTGGATGACCACAGGCAAGTCATTTTATCTCCCTAAGCCTTGGTTTCTCGGTCTGTTAAATGAGGATGATAATGTGCATGCTACCTACCCGAAGGGCAGTGAGGTGGCTCAGTGCATAGAATGCCAGACCTGTAGTCAGGAAGACTCATCTTCCTGAGTTCGAATTCAGATATTTACTAGCTGCACAACCTTGGGTAAGTCAATTACCTGAGTTGGCCTCAGTTTCCTCATCTGTAAAATGACTTGGAGAAGGAATAGCAAACCACTCCAGTATCTTAGCCAAGAAAACCCCAAATGGGGCCATGAAGAGTCACACACAACTGAAAACAACTAAAGGACAGCAACACCTTACCTCAAAGGGTTGCTAGGTCTGGAAAATGGAGTATTTCAACTATATACTCTCTAAAGGTATTTTCACTTCTCAGTTTTTCTGATGTATCTGCATTTAGTTTTTTCATCTGTAAAATGAAGAGCAGGAATAATAACATGTGAAAACTGTAAAGAACAAAAGCAAATGTTGTAAACAAAGTATTTATTGTGGGGATCTTGTTTCCTCAATTAGACACTGATTTCCTTGAGGGCAGGGACCATGTCTTCACCAATTATCAACACCATCATCATTATCATCATCATCATTTGAAGAGCCATTTTGGTATAGTGGCAAAAGCATCAGATCTGGAGTCAGAGGACCTGGGCTCAAATCCAGGTGTTGTTACTTAATCTCTGTGTGACCTGGGGCATATCACATCACCTCTTCTGACTTTGGTTTTCAAATCTATAAAATGAGAGGGGTTTGAGGGGGAAGGATCAGGGATAAGAAATGCTTCACACACAAAATTATAATTGCAGTATTTATATAATGCTTGCTACATGCAAGGTACTATGCTAAGCACTTGAAAATTATTTCATTATTATCACAACAACCCTGGTAAGTGGGTGCTAATTATTATTATTATCTTGGTTTGCCAAGTAAGGAAACTGAGGCAAACAAAAGTTAAGTGTCTTTCCTGGGAATACTCACCTAGTAAGTGCCTACGTCATATTTGAACTCGGGCCCTTCTGATTCCAGGCCCACAGAGCCACCTAGCTTCAACTGATGTTTGATTTCTTTTCTTTTTTCTTTTCTTTGTTTATTTATTATTTGTCCTTTTGATTTTTTTCCCAGTGATATTTCATTGTATCTCCCCACCTCAATTACATGTAGGAACAATTTTTCACATTTGTTTTTTGACAATTTGTGATCCAAATTCTCTCTCCTTCCTCTCCTCTCCCCTTCCTCATGGCAAGTAATCTGATATAGGTTCTACATGTTCTATCGTGATGCTTGGTTTTTTTCTTTTTCTTTCTTTCTTTCTTTCTTTCTTTCTTTCTTTCT
>NW_025388639.1:0-4648 GCF_016433145.1 Gracilinanus agilis | reverse complement strand
GAGAGAGAGAGAGAGAGAGAGAGAGAGAGAGTCATCTTAGAGAGAAAGCACATGCAGAAGGGAAGGGTAGCCGTGCAAACTGGAAGGACTTCCTGATAGACCTGGAAGGGAGACAGGTGAAGGTGAGGATAAAGAGGGAGAGCATTCCAGGCAGAATGGAGCCTCCAGTACAAAGGCTCAGTCAGGGCATGAAGTGTTATGTAAAACTACTTAAAAGGTTGAACCATGCCAAAGGAGAAGAGGCTTCCTCAAAGAAAATATCTCCCTTATTCACTGGCCATTCTTTGTGTATGTTAGAGAGGGGGTTCCTGTTTCAAGTACAGTTTGGGCTCTCCACTTCTAATTCTGCAAGAGAGAGAGATTCCAGGAAGCTTGAGATTATGGGATGCTGAATGGGTCACAACTGAAATGGCTAAATAATAACAATGCCTATGCAAAGCAGGCTGAGGACCTGGATGAGGGCACTGATTGTTGATCAATGGAGGAACTTCTAAGAAAGGAGCATATGGATATTTTTTTATAGAAGCCATTCAAGATGACCTTCATATAGGTATTTTGTGTGTGTGTGTGTGTGTGTGTGTGTGTGTGTGTGTGTGTGTGTGTGTGTACACATACATATATGCATTAAAACCATAGCATCTTATTTTGGTTCCCTTTACACACACAAACACATATATACAAATTTAGGATCAGGATGGGGCATTGCCAGTGTTTTTTGCTGTAGGGTCAGAACATTTCCACCAATGCATTTAAGCATTCCTGCAATATATCACCTTAAGAAACACCAAGATATTTTCTGACTTGCCCAGGGTGACTGAGCCAGTATGCGTCAGAGGCAAGATTTGAACCCAGGTGGCTATTTTCCTTTTCATTGATCCCCAGTGCCTGGCACATAGTAGATACACCGAAAAGATGCTTGGTGATTGAAATCTGTGTAATATGGTCTGGGCTGGAAGATGTCTTTGGCCAAAGGAACACCCACAGCCAATGAAATCAAGCAGCCACTTGAATTTAGCCACATTTCCCATGTGTCTATTGTATGCCAGGTGCTATGTTAGGGGTAGAAATGTCAAAAAAAAGTAGGGGGGCTGTTCTTGTCCTCAAGGAGCTTAGGGATACAGTAGGAAGCAATATGTCTATGAATCGGTATTTTTATACAAAAAATATGTGGGAATGCAAAAGTCCCTTGGGGAGTGGAGATTAGAGACATTGATTACCAAGTGGAATCCTTGAAGAACTGAGAAGAAAAAGAAAGCAAGGGGAGCCCTTTTGCTTGAATGCTCCAAAAGGAAAACCAGCGATGCTAGCCTGGTCAGAACCCTGAACTGCATTGGGCCAGAGCATCACCTCTGCCTGTCTCTGACTTTGATGTGAAAATGAACCATCTATTATGAAATTGAACACCTCCTCCACCCCAACATTGCCACGTGCTGTCATGGAGACCTTGGAGTTTCTCCCAGTCAGTCCTTTTTCTTCGGTTATGGTAGGAGGGTGATGAAGTGGTGTTAAGAAAGTTGCAAATTGCCCTAAAGATCCCATAAAAGTCCCAATTTAGTGCACACAGGCCTGCTGCAGAAAACCAGCTTGGTTTCATTATTGGCTTCCCTGGGATTTCTTCTCTTGCTTGGCATTTAAGTGCAGAAAATGTCCTGGTTTTCTTAACATAATGAGACAGCTCTTGTGTTTTAAAAAACAATAGAAAAGAGCAGAATGAGCGATCAAGGCATTACTTGAGATTTATTAACCACTCACTAGAGCCTTATGGCCAACCTTTGGGTATGATTTAGAAACAGAAAAAAAAAAAAAAGAAACAAAGAAATAAAAAGAAAAGAAAGATATGTTTTCCATTATTTTAAATAAAGGTAAAATGTGACTATCTCTAAGACCACAAGAGGAGACATTTTCTGTCTAGCTTTTCCCCTCTTCTAATTCTGATTTGAGGAATAGACCAGTATATAAAGGGTCAGGAATTTAACATAAGCAATGATATAATTTTAGATGGTTTCCCGGTCTCCTTCCCAACATGTCTCTGTCTGGATAGGTCTGACATCACGGGTGAAGCACAATCAGACATGGAGATCATAATTGTTTCTCATATTTCATGTGAGTGTGGTTGATTAAATGAAAACAAACAAAACCCATTGGGGGAGTTTAGGAAGGAGAAGAGAAAGTGGCCAGGAACCAACCCATCTGTAGATGACGGTGGGAAAAGATTCAAAGACAAGATCACCATCTTGTTAGAAAATCATAATCTGATCCCCAGAAAAAAAGACCAGACACACATGTGTGCACACACACATGCACATGCTTACACACAAAATGCACACATGCCAATACAGTACAAATTATTTTCTTTTTACAGTTTAAAAGATGCAGCACTTTCTTGTTGTATGAACTAGGGAGAGGCAATGTGGTGCTATGGACAGGCATCAGGTAGAACTGGGTTCAACCCTAACATCCTTGCCTATCAACAGTGTAATTGTGGGGAAGTCAATTAATGTCTCTCTACCTCAGTATCCTAATCTTTAAATCATGGAATAATAGTGGATGTAGTACCTACCTCAGAGGGTTGTTGGGAAGACCAAAGGAGATTATGTAAATGTTTTGCAAACCTTAATGTGCTATGTATGTCAGTGATAATTATAGTGATTGCATTTCCAATGCATCTTCTCCCTACCATGTAACCCACTTCATGTTTAATGCAGAAGTAAACCTAGAGGGACTGCAGAGTCTAGTTGTCCTTGCTCAGTCTTCTGAATTGCCTCAGGCTCGTGAAGTGTCATATATTGCTGTCACTTGTCTCTCAGGACCCATGGCTGGATTTTTCTAAAAGCATTTATAGAAGATTCCATTTTTAAACAATATGGGGCATGGCCCTTATTCGTATTGGGTTAGAGGACACCATATTTCAATAGTGGAAGGAGTGATTATGTGGATTTAATTGGAGACCTTTAGGAAGCATGCCCATCTCCCTACACAGAAGAACTTGGCTTGAAAAAAAAAGCAAAAGAGATGTTAACTGGAGAAATGAGACTAGATTTTGACATTCCACTCTTGTTCTGAAGGTGATCCCTGCTGGTCATACCAGAGGCAGCCATGGGACAGAGGGAGGCAACTTGAATTTCCTAAGCTAAAATATGGCTATTGATGGAGTAACAAGCTGAAAGTGGTCAGCCTTACCTCCAGGGACTGCAGAGGCAAAATGTGGAGGAAAGTAGAGCTCTCTAAGGGCTGAATTATTTAGTGGACCTATTTGACAAAAAGGAATTTCATAGGTAATTATTCAGATCTTTCCTTGTCTTTTTTTTCAATAACTGAGCTACATAATTAAAGAGTAGAAGGAACTTCAGCAGTTATCTGGTCCAAGAAGGAATCTCCCTGATGAATGGCCACCTACCCTCTGAGTGAAGGCCTTCAGCAAGGGGGAATCTATCCTTCCACTTTTTTTTTTAAATTTTTTTTATTTTTTAGAAAAGTTTGCTAGAGTTACGTGATTCATTTTCTTACTTTTCCCTTCACTCCCCCAAACCCTCCGCCGCCATAGCTGATGCACATTTCCGCTGGTTTTAACACATGTCACCTATCAAGACCCATTTCCATATTATTGATAGCTGCATTGGTGTGGACATTTCGTGTCTTCATCCCCAATCATGTCCGCATCAACCCATGTGTTCAAGCAGTTGTTTTTCTTCTGTTTCCACTCCTGTAGTTCTTCCTCTGAATGTGGGTAGCGTCTTTTCCATAAATCCCTCAGAATTGCCCTGGGTCATTGCATTGCTGCCAGTACAGAAGTCCATTACATTAGATTGTACCACAGTGTATCAGTCTCTGTGTATAAGGTTCTTTTGGCTCTGCTCCTTTCGCTCTGCATCAATTCCTGGAGGTCTTTCCAGTTCACATGGAATTGTTCCAGTTCATCATTCCTTTGAGCACGATAGTATTCCATCACCAACAGATACCACAATTTGTTCAGCCATTCCCCAATTGAAGGGCATACCCTCGTTTTCCAGTTTTTTGCTACCACAAAAAGTGCAGCTATAAATATTTTTGTACAAGTCTTTTTATCTATGATCTCTTTGGGGTAAAAACCCAGCAATGGTATGGCTGGATCGAAGGGCAGGCAGTCTTTTAGCAATCTTTGGGCATAGTTCCAAATTGCCAACAAGAATGGTTGAATCAGTTCCCAACTCCACCAACAATGCATTAATATCCCAATTTTGCCAGAATCCCCTCCAACATTCATTACTCTCCCCTGCTATCATTTTAGCCAATCTGCTAGGTGTGAGGTGATACCTCAGCATTGTTTTGATTTGCATTTCTCCAATTATTAGAGATTTAGAACACTTTCTCATGTGCTTGTTGATAGTTTTTATTTCTTTATCCGAAAATTGCCTATTCATGTCTCTTGCCCATTTATGGATTGGAGAATGGCTTGATTTTTTTATACCATTGATTTAGCTCCTTGTATATTTGAGTAATTAGACATCTGTCTTCCTTCCACTTCTAAAGAACTTTAAATGATCCAATACATAGAGCTCCTGTCCTAGAGTCAGGGAGACCAATTTCAAGTCCATTCTCAGACACTTATTAACTGTGTGACCCTGGGCAAGCCACATGTTTACCTCAGTTTTCTCATCTGTAAAATGAG
>NW_025388638.1:0-2783 GCF_016433145.1 Gracilinanus agilis | reverse complement strand
AAGAAAGAAAGAAAGAAAGAAAGAAAGAAAGAAAGACAAGAAATGGTCTATTTCCGGAAACTTGATTTGACTCATGATTTATCAGAATGATGTAATATCAGATTACATCTATTATGTTTACATTTGGAGCTCCAGGCTACTCTGCTTTATACTTACTTTCCCTTTGTCTCAGCTTCTCTTCATCTTTATTTCCTTTATGGCTCTCCCTTTCCCTATATGTAATTCTCTTTACAGGGCCCCTCCTTTAGTTCTATTTCCTCCCAACAATCTCTCCCTCCTTTATTCTTCTCATCTTGGTTTTCCTGACACACACTCTCTGCACTCACTGGGTTCTTCTTTCCCTCTACATGGAAGCTCAGCTCTTAGCATGATCAGAAGTATTTAAGTGTCCACATCTGCATTGAGGTCTTCTGGCCAACATTCAGTATTGTCAAGTCAGAAAACATTTATTAAGCACATACTATAGTGAAATTCATGTGGTCCCTTCCTGAAGCTCAAAATCAAAAACAGACATTGACACATTCAAAACATAGCACAGACTGAAAACGCAAATGAAAAGTGTACAAACATTGGCTGGGCAGTCAGAGTTAATTTGTTTAAGTATTATCATGTTTGGGTTCTGGCATTTTATGTGGTAGAGATTATGGAGTAAGTTGAAAAAGTTACACATTCAGAGAAAGAGAGGAGGTTGGTCTGGAGAAAATCAAGGTTTCTGTAATGGGGGCAGGGATCCCCAAAGCAAAGAGAATATTGGAGAAATGAAATAAGCAAGGGAGGTGGGTGGGTCTTTGCCCATTTAGAGAAGAATTTAATTACAGGCAGAGATATATAGAAGGCTAAGTATAAGACCAATGGACAGACAAGAAAGGATCAGCAACCACAGTGAGAATATTCAAAGGAAAAAGGGAAGGCAAGGGAGTCTGAGGCAGTGGCAAGGACTGCCTTGGGAGTACAGGGAGAGACTTACATCCCTAGAAATAGGAAATCACTCACTATAGGACACTTTAAGGGGAGAGAGGAAGCAGATAACTATCTATAGCATGGAGTGAGATGAAAGCATAGTGATAAATTCTGAAGTAGAGCAGAAAGCAGAAGGGAAAAAAAGGTGATCATGAATGAAAACTTGTGGGCTGTAGCTTTGGGATTTGGTAACTGACTGAATATGATAATGAAGGATGGCAAGAAGTAAATGATGACTTTATTTTAGAACTCAGCCTCATTTTTCTCCATTTCAAATTTACAAATACCATAGGACCTCAAATTTGGAAGGGATTGCCAAGCAAAAATTTTCTCTACAATAGACCCAACATATAATGCAGTCTCTGCTTGAACACCATCATTGATGGGGAACTCATAATCTAATGGGGCAACCTGTTTCACTTTTAGACAGTTTGAATTGTTAGGAAATGACTAGATCAATGGATAGGGTGCTGGGCATGGAGTCAGGAAAACCTGAGTTCAAATCCAGTTTCTGCTACTTAACTGTGTGCCCTTGGGTAAATCACTTAACCTGTTTGCCTTAATCTACTATAGAAGGAAATGACAAACTACTCCAGTATCTTTGTCAAGAAAATCCTGTGGTCTGTGTCACAAAGAGTCCAACACAACTGAACAATTGTTAAAAGGCTCTTCCTTATAACTGTAAAATCAGTTTCAAAGCAACTTCTGCTGACCACTATTAGTTCTGCCATATGTGGTCAAATAAATCAAGTCTAATCTTTTATTTGATAATGCATTCCCCCATACTTGGGAGAGAAAGAACCTATCATACAGATCCTAATGTTGTTTTCCTCCTAAACATTTTTTCAGTCTATCACTTTCTGATAAGGCTTCATTTCTCCCAACCAACCCTCAAGGTCCTTCTCTGGACCCATAAAAAATTGTTGATATTCTTCTTAAATAGTGATACTGTGAACTAAATACAATACTACTCTAAATCTGCTCTAAAAGAAAAAAACTGTGCCTTCCTTCTGTTGATTATTTCCTATTGACCCTGTATATAGTTGTTGGGTTTTTTTGTTTTGTTTTGTTTTTTTGCCCTTACCTTCTGTCTTAGAATTAATTCCAAATATCAGTTCCAAGGCAGAAGAGTTTAAGCAATTGGGATTATGTGACTTACCCAGGGTCACATAGTTGGAAGTGTCTGAGGTCAAATTTGAACCCAAAACCTCCTGTCTCCAGGGTTGGCTCTCTATCCACTGACCACCTAGTTGCTCCCATATATAGCTATTTACAGAGTTGCTGCATGTAGTCTCCCTGACTATATTGTGAACTCATCGATGGCAGGGTCTATTTGTGTCTTTGCATACATAACACTTAGCACAGTGCCTGGCACATAGCATGGGCTTAACAAATGCTTGTTGACTGAATAACCTGACCGTTCTGTTAACATAACCTAAGATCACATGAGCTTTGTTGGGCAACCACAATAAACCCAAGACTTTTGTATATGAAATGTTATCTAGCTATGTACCACCCCTACATAGTGTCCATTAAAACACATGCACACAAATGTAGGACTTTACAAATTCCATATTATTTAATACAGGCAATTATTCAATCCTGTCAAGAGACAATGATATCAGGGCAGCCAGGTGGCTCAGTGGATGGAGAGACAGGCTGGAAAAGAGAGGACCTAGGTTCAAATCTGGCCTCAGAAACATTCTGGCTGTGAGGAAGCCACTTAATTTCAATTGCCTAACCCTTATTGCTTTTCTACCTTAGAATCTAAGGCGGAAGGTAAAGGAGGAAAGAAAGAGAGGGAGAGGGAGAGGGAGAGGGAG
>NW_025388637.1:0-9307 GCF_016433145.1 Gracilinanus agilis | reverse complement strand
GAGGAAGAGAAGGAAGAGAAGGAGGAGAGGAAGAGGAGGAAAAGGAGAGGAGGAAGAGGAAGAAGGGGAGGAGGAGGAAGAGAGGAAGAGGAGGAGAGGAGGAAGAGGAAGAGAGGAAGAGGAGGAGGAGGAGGAGGGGAAGGAAGAGGAGGAAGTCTGCATGGGACTCCACAGGGGTTGCTGGGACAGTGCAGGGAATGGACATGGGGAGCCCCTTCCTCTGGGGGGGCCCCAGGTCAGCCTCCCTCCCCTCACACAGGCTGGGCCTGGGGGGATGGGCATGCTGGCAGCAAGGACAGAGCCCTGTTGGCCTGGCTTCAGAGTGACCTGTCCTGGGCCCGGGCGCTGCCCCAGGGGGGCCTTCCCTGCCTGGGCCTCCCCTCACAGACCAACGGAGGAGCCTGAGAGTGAGGCTGCCTCCTTCTGAGCAAACCTTGCAGAATCTCCGGGTGCATCTGGGAAAGGGGGTGCAGGGAGGGTCTGCGGGGTTCCCAGGCCGGCCCTACTTGTGAAAGAAGAAACCCAACTCCCAGGAAGCTGGGCAGGATGCAAAGGGCTGTGATGTCAGCTAGACAGATGGAAGGACAGACAGGTAGATGGACAGATGGAAGAACGGACAGTAGGTAGACAGACAGATAAAGACACAGATGGACAGATGGACAAACAGACAAATAGGCAGACAGAGAGATGGACAGATGACAGACAAACAGAGCCTCCCCTGCCCTGCCGTGCCTCCGTCCCTTCCTCGGCCCCCCTCCGGGTCCCCCCGGGCACCCCCCACGCCCAGCGCCAGCGAGGCCGAGGAGGCGGCGTTGCCCGGGCGCTGCTCCCACTACGCTGACCCGGGGAGGAGACTCACGAGCTGGTCGGAGGTGAGCCGCAGCGTCTTCTTGTAGCCCACGTTGGCCATGAGGGGGTGCAGGCCGGAGCTGGACTGCTTGGCCGCCAGGGCGTCCTCGTCGCTGGAGGAAGACTCCTCCTTCATCCTGGAAGAGCAGGGGGCACACGGACGCCCATTAGACGGGCGCTGAGGGTGGGGGGGGCGAAGGGGCTCCCTCAGGGGGTCATTCATGACCCGGCACGACGGCCATCAAAGAACTCAGCCTGTTCCCCAGCCTGGGATTGCAGGGGGTGGCAGGGGTTCCTGGGGGGACAAGGGGAGGGGCAGAACCTCCTTTCCCCCATTCGGCCCCCATCACTACGCTCTGCTCTGGGTGTGAGGAGGATGCGTTCAGTAACGAAGGGAAGTCCCACAGCTCAGACAGGCAGACCTCCTGGGTCCCCCAGAGCCGCCTCGCACCCAGGACCAGGGAGTCCAGAACAAAAGCCTGGCTCCCCAGAACCCAGAACCACAGCGTCTCAGAGCTCAAAGGAGCCCGATCGGCAGAGCCACCGTCCCCCCAGACAGAAGGTTCGGCCCCCCCAGCAGCACAGACGGTCCCACGACGGCGTGGACACGGAGGCTGGAGGCTTCCAAGCATTTTTCAGGTTTGATCTTGTTACCCCCAGAGAGGCGGGGGCTGTTTTCATCCCCGTTTTACAGATAAGGAAACCAAGGCAGAGTCCAAGGGCCTTGACGAGCATTTGGGCTGAACTGAATAGACGAACAGGCAGGTGGACAGCTGTGACGTGTCGTTCTCAGCCTGGCGCGGCAGTCTCACGAGGACAAGACCGGGAGGAACAACCGGCCTCACCGCGTCTGAAGAAGAGCCTGTCGGCTCAGTGACTCTCTAGCCCAAGCTGGGCCGGCCTGGGAGCAAGCAGCTAAGCCAGATTTCCTCCGGGCACCTTCCAGAGGCCAAGGCCACACAGGACAAGGTTATTCCTCTTGCAGATGACAAGCATCAATTCAACGAAGACTGCCCTTGGATTGCCTTCCCTCCGCCCTAACCCCCTTCCTCTCGCCATCTTGGGCCATCCAAAGCCTTCTCCGCCATACTGCAGCACACACACTCTTTAGCCTCCAGCCAGACTGGCCCAGGAGCCCAATGCTAGGCCCTTCGTCACTCTGCTCCCTTCCCTGGTAATGGCCTCCCTGACCCTCACCAAGTAAATTCCTGCCATTCCTTAAAATTCAGCTCAAAAGCCCCCACCGCACCCCCACCATCTCCAGGAAGCCTTCTGGGATCACTTGGTTTTGCCCCTTGGAGGCGTGCTCATGTCATAGTGGGTTTTACAGCAGGGTGGCACAGTGGATAGAGCACCGGGGCCCAAAGACCTGAGTTCAAGTCTGGCCTCGGACACTAGCTGAGGAACCCTGGGCAAGTCTCTTCACCTGTCTGCCTCCATTTCCTCATTTGTAAAACAGGGATAATAAGAGCACCTAAGCCCCAGGTATACCGTGAGGATCAAATGAGATCATATTTGGATGGCGCTTGGTGCTGCCCCTGGCACGTATTAAGTTCCATAGATGGGTATTTTTGTTCTTTTATTATTGTTAT
Organism: Gracilinanus agilis; assembly: GCF_016433145.1. NCBI lineage: Eukaryota > Metazoa > Chordata > Mammalia > Didelphimorphia > Didelphidae > Gracilinanus > Gracilinanus agilis. The sequence continues at coordinate 6,866 of NW_025388637.1, read as the reverse complement.
TACAGCTCCCTGGGAGCGCCATGAAGCAAGAACCACATCTCACAGACTGTGTCACCTCCCAGGGCTGAGCATGCACACAATAGGTGCTAAATAAATGTGTAGAGTGAATGGATAAATGAATGAATTCTTCAAAGCAACTGATGCCTCACTGAGGACCAAAGGCCAAACGTAGCGTCCCCATCCTACGGTTAAGGAAAACGAAGGCCCAAAAAGGAGGGAAATTGCCCCAAATCTTAGGATTTCAAAGCCAGCCCCCTGGTGGCCTTCCTTGGGTTAGAGAGGAGAAAGCTGGCTCCCGTGTCTCTAGGAGGAACAGCCACTCCCAGAAAATGGTGCCCACCCCCCCCTCCCCAGTTCCCATCTAAGCTGGTGAAGGTCCAGCATAGCCCCTGCTCTCTGTCCCAAGTTAGTCTGAGTCCTACCTGGTTCCGATGCTGAGCTTGGCTGGCTGCTCCCCAATCACAAGGCCTTTTCCAGCCAAGCACTGCTCAGGTTTGCTTTCCTGCAAGATGGACAAGGAAGAGTCCCATCAGTCCACAGGGGAGCCTGTCTATCCGAGAGAAGACAAAGAGGAGCCAGGCCTCCCATGGGGCCGCCATGATGAGTGGGCGGCCTGAGCCGAGCTACAAGAAGCTGACAAGAGATGGAGAGGTGCCTGGGAGAAACCGACGGGAGATGGAGCCCCCATTTCACAGGTGGAGAAACTAAGGCCCACCCAAAAGAAATGAAGTGACTTGTCCAAAGCCAGAGACAGAATCAGCTAGTGGTGCATGCTGACCCGCCTACGTGGGCAGATGTGGATAGAGGACTGGGCCTGGAGCCAGAAAGACCTAAAATCAAATCCAGCCTCAGGCATTTGCTACCTTTGTGACCCTGGGCAAGTTACGTAACTGCTGTTTGCCTCAGTTTCCTCATCTGTAAAATGGGGACAATAATAGCAGCTGCCTCCCAGAGTGGTTATAATTGTACGAGACAATAATTGTAAAGTACTTTAGAACAGGGCCTGGCACATGGTAAGCACTATAGTGACGTTAGCTAATAATAGCATTATCATCGTCATTGTAATTACTTAGTATAAGGATCAAACGAAGTTATATATGTGGAAAGCACTTAACGCAGTGGCTGGTGCATAGTAGGTCATTAATAAATGCTTCCTTCCTTCCCTCCCTCCCTTTTCTTCTTCCTTCCTCCTTCCTTCCTTCCCTCCCAGAGTCAAACAAGGCTAGTCCCTGCCCTCTGGGGGCTCCCAGGGGAGGAGGCCGGGATCCTTTCTTAGGTGAGTCTCAGCCATGCTAGAAGCCGAGACCCCCACAATGCTGGGCCCAAGCACAACAGGGAAAAGTTCCCCCTGCCATTTCCATCAGCCTTCTGGGGCCTTCCACCTGAACCCGCCCCCAGAACGAAGCATCTGCTCCGGGTCCGAGGCTTGGCCCCAAGAATATTCAGGGGGACAGAATGATGAGAATAAGAAGGATGCTGGGAAATAGCATCGATACTTTATAGGACCCCCCCTTTCCCATTTGGGGTCACATTAGCAGCCCCCGAGTCTGAAGCCAGACCTTTGTGGCTCTGGGTCCAGTGAGAGCTCTAACCACTACACTGGCCTGTGACCGATCCTTGGAGTCACCAAGCCCTGGTGCAAGCCCCACTCTAGATGCTCACAAGGGTTCAAGCCCAGGAACGTGGCTCCTTCCAAGGTCAGTACCTGGGCTTGCTAGTATCTCCGGCCCCTTCCCAGGGGACTGCTTGTCTGTTTGTCCCTGGACAGAGGCCCCCCTCAACAGAGGCCCCCCAAAGAAGCCTCCTGGACAAAGGCCCCTCAGGGCAGAGGATGCCCCCAACAAAGGCCCCCCATATTGAGACTCCCCAGACAAAGACCCCCCAAGACAGAGGTCCTCCAGGGAAGAGGCCCCACTGGATAGAGCCCCCCGCCCCAACAGAGGCCTTCCTGGACAGAAGCCCCCATCCCCAGGCTCACTGACCTCTTTGACAGTGTTCCGGCCCCTCCACGAGAACCACCACCTTCCTCCCTTGCGGGGCATCTTGTCCCTCACGATGGACTCCACCGTGGCCTGTCGCAAACGGATGGGGGTGTGAATAACGGAACCAAAAGAGGGGACGGGGCGCTCCATGCAAACAGAAAAGCACGCGGGGGCACGTACGGGCGGGGGGCTCTGAAGCTTAGACAAGCAAAGCCTCACGGCGTCCAGAACCACACGCACGTAGCTCAAGCATGAAGGCTTAAGGAGATGTCCGAGGAGCGGCCAGAGGGAGGAAGAGAGAGACCAGAAGGAGAATGTTAGAACCGCGAGCCGCTGCCGGGCTGCCGTGACACCATGCTCAGCCCACTTCACAGAGGGGAAAACCGAGGCCCTAGAGCGGAAGCCCTTTGGGGAGAGCCCGGGCCTGCCCAGAGGAGTCACAGCCACAAATAACTGGGTCATGCTGGGAGGGACTCGGGACATCAGAGGCCAGGGATGGCCCCGGAAAAGGAGGGAGAGGGAGAGCCTCGCGGGATACCAATGAGGCAAATGTGCACAGGTGGGAAGAGAGAAAGCAATGGGGCCCGGGGCATCGAACGCCGCTGCCAGCAACATGGGCCGAGGCTATCGAGGTCATCTGGGGCCCCTGCAAAGGCCTTGAATGCCAGGTCAAGGAGCGAGCATTTCAGCCAGACCACAGAAAGCCAATCAACGAAAAGGGGCATTTCCGGCTCCTGCTCCCCTGGGCCCCGTGAGCATTTGTACAAGACTCGGGGATGGGTTCCTCCTCACGGCCCAGCGTCCCCCCAAAACGTCTGCCACCACCCAGTGAATACCCTCCAACTCGGAGCCGGTGGGGGAAGGCGGCAGAGACCAGAGCCAGAGAGAAACAAGGCTCAGCCTCACAGGGGAGGGAGGACAGAAAGACAGACAGACGGAGATACAGACAGACAGACAGACAGATACACAAAGACAGACAGACAGACAGAGACAGAGACAGAAAGAGACAGATACGAACACAAAGACAGACAGACACACACACAGACACACAGAGAGAGACAGATACACATACAGACAGAAGGAGATAGAGACAGACAGATGCAAACACAGACAAAGACACACAGACACACAGACAGACATACAGATGGAGTCAGAGACAGATACACACAGACAGACGGAGATACAGACAGACACAGAGACGGAGGCTGAACCGGCTTCCCTGGGCCCTCGGACCCTTGCGGTCTCCATCGTGGAATGAGGCTGGGGGCGGGCAGGGCCTGGCAGCGAGGCTCGGAGGCTCCCGGCCAGCCCCTCCTCCCATCACCACGTCCCGGCTTGCCCGGGCTATCGACGGGCAGCGGTGCCAGCCCCGTGCCAGGCTCTCGGGCCCTGCTCTCTGCCAGGAAAGACACGGATGAGGCCATCTGGGGGAGACGGGGGGCCTTTGGGGTCCCCGTGGGGGAGGCCTTTGGAGCGGCCTCTTAGAGAAGGCAGAGGCCGTGCCAAGGCCGAGGAAGAGAGAGAAGCCGGGCACAGGAGCCGGAGGGCCGCCACACGCTCCAAGCAGGGGAGAGGCCGGGCAGCCTCCCCTTAGCCTCAGCACCCCCCGGCACGGCCCAGGCCTGGCAGCTCGGGAGCCCGAGGGCACCGGACAGGAGGGTCTCCAGCCTCGGGGCAGCGAGCCAAAAGGCCGGCCTCCTGCCCGGGACAGAAAGCCTCGACACCCCGTCGGGCCGCCTGGGGCCGGTCGCACCCCCAAAACCACCCGTGCTCAGCTCGAGCTCACCTTTGGCAGAGGCTTCTGGAAGGCCTGCATGGCCAGGAGGAGGGGCGCCGCCGTGGTCCAGTTGTAGTATCTGAGACAGAGAGATCGGGGGACAGTGAGACCCCCAACGTCAGGGGCCGGCGCCGCGCCCTCAGCCACCCCCCGGGCCGGGGCCCTGCTCTCGAGATTGGCCCGCCTTGGCACGAGATGGGAGGGGAGAGACGGACAGACAGAGAGACAGAGAGAGGCAGACAGAGGGGAGGAGGGAGACAGAGACGGACAGACAGATAGAGACAGACGGCCGGATGGACGGCCGGAGGAGGGAGGGAGGAGCGTCGTCTCTGGAGCCTCTCCAGGGAGCTCTCGGGCTGGCTCTCTGGATGGAGGCCGCCAGGTGGCGGCAGAGGCCCAGGCCTGGAGGCCACAAGTTTCCTCTCCCTGAACTCTAACTGAGCCTCAGAGCCGGAGCCCACCCGCCGGTCCGTCAGCCTCAGTTTTCTCATCTGTAAAATGAGCTGGAGAAGGGACTGGCCCCATCGGCGTCCCGCAGACCCTCGCTGGAGGCCGGACGCTGGAGGCCGTGCTACGGCCTTTTGCCCGGAGGCTCCCGGAGGCCTACCGGAGGGAAGGCGGCTCTAGAGCCCCCGGCCGGGCCTCTGCCCTCTTTTCCCAAATCCGGGGAACGTCCCAGGCGGCCGGGATCGCCGTCCTGTGAATAAAGACCAGCCCGGCGGCCACCGCGAGGACGGGCCGCCTCGGAGACGGCGCGGAGAGTGCTCGGGGGGCAGAGGAGGGGCGGCCCCGCGCCACGGGCCCCCCCGGAGCCTGCAAGCTCAGACACAAAGGACAGCACTGGGGCCGCCGAGGCCTCCTCAAGTACGAAGAACAACTGGCCCACCGAGGGGCAGAAGCGGCAAAAAGGTAAACTGAGGTCTCGGGGAGCCGGGCCTGGAGACAGGACGTCCTGGGCTCAAGTGTGACGTCAGACACTTCCTAGCTGGGGGACCCTGGACAAGTCACTTAACCCCCTGCCCAGCCCTGCCTGCTCTTCTGCCCTGGAACTCGGGGTCCTCCTGAGACAGAGGAAGCCAGGAGAGAGACAGAGAGACAGACACAAAGACAGACACAGAGACAGAGGAAGGGAGGGAAGGGGGAGGAGGGAGGCTCCTAACAACGGAGGGAGAAGCGAGGCGTCGGGCATCCTGGCATTCCTCTCTGGGATGGGCGGGAAGGGCCGGCCAGCCTGGGTTCGGGTCGGCTTTCCTCTAGACACTCAGGCCAGGCTGAGGAGGCAGGAGCCCGAGTGGGGGCCCCTCCACAGGCGCCCCAGAGAGGCCCCCCAGGAGCCTGTCCCCGGGTCCTCCCTGGGCCGTCTGCGAGCACCCAGAGTCCGGGGCCCAGCCTGCCCTCACCAGCGCCCCCCTCTGACCTGGGCACCCCGGGCAGGCGGCCTGACCGAGAGGGGCAGGACCTCGGCGAGCGCCTGGCGCCTCCCTGGGCCCCCAGAAGGGCTTCCCAGGCGCAGGGGGCCGAGGGGGCTCCTGGCCCAAAGGCCGCGTCCGGCCCTCTCGGGTTCGGGGGTCCACCAGGCTCCGCCGCCGTGCGGGGTCGAGAGCACAGACAGACACAGACAGACGCACAGACCCCGGCCGGTACTTACTTACTCCCGATCTTCACCACCAAGTTGGGGTCGTCGATGATGGCCGGATTGTCCACGAACTGCTGATACGTCACTTCTTGCTCCAGAAACTCGTCTGGGGGGCGAGGCGGGACAGAGGGACAGACAGCGCGGCGGCGTCAGTGCAGGGGAGTGGCTCCAGCCATCCCCCCTCGGGAGCGGGCGGTCACGGGGGAGCACGAGGCCCCCCCAGACCAGGGTGCGAGTCCTGCCCCCACCATGGGCCGGCGCCCCCATACGTCTGTGAGTCTGTCTGCCCTCTCCCCTCTCCCCGGCTCTCCGTCTGTCTGTCGGGTGTCCTCTCTGGCCACTTCCTGCCACGCCCCGAGAGCTGAGCCCCAGCCCTGACTCACGGCCGGTTCCACGCGGGGGTCAGGGGCCCCCCCATGCCCGCAGCCCCCCGCAGGCGGTGCCAGGCAGGCCCGGCTCACCCGTGGTGACCTCCTTGCTCTCGCTGAGGCCGCCGCAGAGCGAGATGGCGATGGAGGGCAGGTCCCTGGGGCCGTCCGAGGTGCTCTCCACGCCGCTGTCCACGCCTGAGCTGCCCACCGACTGCGGCGACTGGCTGGCCGAGCGCGGCCCGCTCTCGCCGCTGTTCTTGGCCGTCGGGCCGCCGTCGCCGCTGAGGGAAGCAGAGAAGGGGCAGGAGGGCCCGTCGGCCTCGGGAAGGCCCCCCGGCACCCCCAGGCTCCCCCAGGCTCCCCCACAAAACGGGGCACCGCCGCCGGACAGACCCAGCATCGAGAGCCGCCTTCTGTGGCACCTCGGGGACGGGGGCCGCGGCTGGGCCATGAAGTGGGGGTCCAGGACCTACTTTTTGGGGAAATACAGAGCAGCGACTTCGGGGTCCATGTCGGGGAGGTCGTCCAGGTAGACGCCGTCGGCGCCCAGGTGTCGGTTCCTTTTGTCTGAAAGCACAGACAGACGCCGTCATCTCCCGCCTCCGGGCCGGCACCCTCTGAGGACGCCCCCCGCTGCCCAGGGCACCCAGCTGGCGCCTAATGAATGCGGGGAGACCCGGAGCCCTCGCTTTACAGAGAAGGAGACCGACGGCCACGGAGCGTCTGGGCCGAGGGGCCGCGTTCCTCCTCTGCGCCTGCCTGTCCCCGAAGCCCCTCCCGCAGGCGCTGCCCCCTCTGGCCGTCGGCCCAGGCCCATCCCAGCTCCGGGGTCAGAGGCCCGAGTTCTAATCCTGCCTCAGGGACACGGGGTGGGCCGGGCAGCCTCTGAGGCTTCTGGGAGACGCTCGGACCCACTGACCGCCAGGGCTGAGCTGGGAGAGTCCCCGCCCGTCTCCCGTCCCGCCTTTGGCCTCCCCCCCCAACCCCCCCACTGCACGGGCTTGGCTCCTCTCCCGCCCCGTCCGGCCCGGGATCTCGCCTGCCTGTTTCTGAGGTCTGACTCTGCACTGACAGAGGGCCAAGCCACGGGGGAGGGGCCA